>NC_073692.1:113603409-113804820 GCF_029784155.1 Uranotaenia lowii
TAATAATGAGAAATGAGAAAAAATAAATAAACTGTGTTATATCGATTTTATACTGTCATTATGAATCTATCTGATAATTAAATTCTAATTCGAAATGTATTTAACTGGCAACTATTACGTAGAAAAAGATAAATGAGTGTCAAGAGTGGAATGAGAACCTTGGTAACAAAAAAAAACGCTACAGTCACATCCCGGCAATGTTATACAAACCTTATGGAGCACATCTCTCAGATTTCCCCTCAGATTTTCCCTTTTTTGACATATTTAAGCTTTTTTCTTCAGATTTGAGCTTTCATCTCCTATGCTCTCAAGGCAAAAAAAGCTTAAATCTGAGAAAAAAAGCTTAAAAACGAGATTCACCAACACTTAGTAAAAAGATGTTAGTCACACGATACATAGACAAATCCTGTATCGTTGCCGGGACCTGGCTACAGTTGAGTTGAGTGTGTTTGTGTTAGGAAATTCCCGGAGAGTAAATGCTTCGGGATCGGTTTAGGAAGAAGCCAAAGTCAGTAAGTTAGGAATTGTTGAGATGCGCGGATCATTTTTATTGTCAGACGTGATGAATTGAACTAGAGAAGAATAGAAAAGTCATTGTGGTAGGTTTGAAAAGTACGGTCTTGAAAAAAAATATGCATCAGTCACGACACAGATCTTACTACAGCTGCAGAGCTTTCAGAAAAGCCTGAGAATTTAAGTTAAATTTTCACCGAATGCATACCGATTATTTACATCACTCTTTCAAACAACTGAAAGTATTGGATATTTTATAGATGTTCAGTACAGATACAAAGGATGGCATATAATTTTATTTGTACAATAATAAACAATGCATATAATTATTTCTCTAAGACTTCGAACTGGGTATATTTTATCAAAAATATCAAAAAAAAAAAAAAGGCTTGAGATTTAGCTCAGTTGGCAAGTCTGTTGTCTTCTGAGCCGATGTCCGTGAGCTCGAGCCCAAGAGTAAACATCGAACACAGTTGTACCGGATAAGTTTTTCAATAACGATCCGTCAACTGCAACGTTTATAAAGTCGCAAATGCCATATAGGTGGTAAAACGACTATAATTGAAACAAAAAAAAAAAACAAAAATCTCAAACTATATGAAATTTCAGGTTCATAAAAAAAAATCTAATGCGACCTTTAAACGCATTTAAAATGAAAAAATTAAACCGATGTTAAATTTATTTATTTTTATATTATTTTCAACTCCGTTTCAATTTCATAACTTAATTTAAGTGAAATTTTGGAATATGGAATCGTCTTTTTGAAAGGCTGTAATTAGCTTTGAACAAAGTGAAAAAAGAAATAATTCTTTTACGTTAGAATAAGATATACAATCAATCGCGAAATTGATCGTACACACATGGTTTACCAACTCTTTTCAATGATTTGGTGTGAAAAAATAGTTCAATAATTATGATTTTGATGCACATTGATTGTTAAAAGGTTAGCTATTGCTCTGATCGCCACGATTTTGAGAAATATGTTTTGTTTATTTTATAATTCAAGAAGTTTATAAAATTCCCAAATTAGAGATATGCAAAATGAATCGTACACCTTTTATTTAACCTGAAATATTTTATGTGTAAACAAGACCAATATGGATAAGTGAAGTTTTTTTTTCAGTGTGTCATGTCAACATCCAGCAGCTACTTGGGCAGTGTTTGTTTTTCTTTATTTGCTGAGTTTCGAAGAGTTGTGATCAAAATGGCGAACAAGCGCAAGAAACGGACATTGCGACGCGATCGTTGATAATAAGGCCGGAACAAATTTCAAATCCTTCTTTTGCCACTCGGAGTTGGAACATCGCGAGGGGGGAGGGGGACAATAAAAAATAATGCTAAAAACAAATAAATTCGAATAAATTGCACGAAATCTTGTATGCAACAAAATTGCATACTATACTATTGCACAAAACCTATAAATCAAGTAATTTTTTATCGAATAATTCAATAAAATCATTAATACAACAGCTGAAAAAATTTCCATCTTACAAATTTGTATTTTGGTCTTGCAGTCTTTCGCATATTTGAAGTTTTTGTCGAAATTTACAAAAAAAACTTCAAACTTTATTTATTCCCCCCTTTGGGTTTTTGGAAATTTCGAAGGGGGGGGGGGGGGGGGTGACAAAAGAAGAAAATGATATTTGTTCCAGCCTAAGTATATGTTGTTGCGGAAAGTCATTGCGGAAAATAGCAGAAGCTGTCGGGAAAACCCACTCTATAGTGCAGTACATCAGCAAAAAGTGGAAATACGAAGGAATGTGAAAAATCTCGCTGGAAGAGGACGAAAACTCATCTTGACTCATACAGATGAACGGTAATTGTGCCAACTCTGAAAAAGAAACCTAAAACAAATATTCCGAAACTGGCCACTGAAGTCACTGAGACCATCATCGGAAGACCTGTCAGCATAGATACTGTCCAGAGGGTATCGCACAGGAGCGGTTCAAGAGGTCGTGTAGCCCGTAAGAAGCCCTTTATCTCAAAGGTAAATATGCAAAAAAAAAAAAAAACACTGGAGTTCGCTAAGGCTTATGTTAATAAGCCTATAAAGTTCTGGAACAAAGTTCTATTTACCTACGAAACAAAATAAACCTTTTCGGATCAGATGGACGGCAACCTGGAACGGAGCCTCAGCCTAAGAATTTGGTTTCAACTGTAATACACGGTGGCTGCAAACAGATGTTGTGAGGTTCAATGTCGGCCACTGGACCTGGAACCAAGGAATTCATTGACTAAACAATAGACAAGATGGGTTATTTGAACATCCTCAAGCGTAACCTGCAGCCTTCCGTGGATAAATTGAGTCTACCTCGTGATTACTACTTCCAACAAGGTAATGACCCCAAACATAGCGCTATTGTCGTACGGGGATGGTTGCTGTATTACACCCCTAAACATCTCAAAACCTCTCCGCAGTCTTCCGATCTGAACCCGATAGAACACCTCTGGTGGGAGGTCAAGAATCGTCTGAAAAATAAAATTCCTAGGAACAAGGCAGAACTCAGAACGGCGATATGGAGATCTGGGAGAACATTCCATCTAGTGTGACCAAAATCCTCGTTGAATCGATGCCACGACGCACACAGGGGTAAATGCAATAACTTTACCAACAAAATCCACTCAAAAAAAATACACGAACTCGTCCGAACTCTTAAGGTTATAGCTTACTGAAAAAAGGTATTATTTTGGATATTTTGCAGTAAATCTCCTATCTTAGTTGAAATATGTATACACTTAAAAAGATATTAAATAAAAACTCAATAAAACTTGTTAAAATTCTCGTTACTTTGCGTAAGTTGCTTAAAAAATAAGTTCTACAACTTTTGTGAAGACATCAAGGCTCTAAACTAATTATTTCAAGAAATAATTTTTTTATCTCCTTTCCAGGTGGAAAAATCACTTTTTTCTTTCAAAACATAGTCTACCGTTTACCGTTTGTCCGCAAATAATTTTGATCGCTTATTAGGTGCATTTACCCCTGTGTTCGACGCTTGCAAGCAGTGCTAGATGCCAAAGGTAGTTATACCAAATACTAAACTAGTTGTTTCTTGATATTTGTTACTTGCTATGAATTGATTTTTTTTTATTTTAAGAAAAACCAGTACAGTAGTTTTTCGATTTTATCACGGTCAAAAAAAATTTCACCGTGAATATGGCGAAACCGTGAATTTGGCGAAACTAAAAATTGAAGTAGAAAAAAAGTATTTTTAATGTCTTTAATCAATAATTTATTATATTTTCAGTAGTGGAAACGTTTGGTATCAATAAATTTCGATCATAAGGCGTAATTATCAAAGATTACTAAACAAAAAGGATCGTTTTCAGTTCTAATTATTCTTCTCTAAAGCAAATTTTTAGACTTTTTCTTGAAATAAAACCATGTTGCATATCCATTTGATAGTCTACATCTAATTAAAGTGAATTATTTTGTTTTGATGGAAATTTAACAGTCGTTATCTCTTATTTCGATTTTGAAAAAAAGCTCAAAAAAATTAGCATCAAAAAATTTGTTTCTGCCTTTTTCAAATTTCAATATTTTAATCTTAACACCTTTGATGAACTAAAAAGTATATTAATTCGAAAAATATATTAAAATTTGCTCAACTTAGACTTTTTCAGTGTGTTTTTCGAAATTTGCTTTATGGACAGATAATCTTTTGTCTTTATATGTAGAAAAACAGAAATCTTAGTCATATTTTCAGACAAAGCTAGCAGAATTTCATTTTATTCTTCCAAAATTATCCATTCAGACAATACTAAAGGCTATCCAATAACAATTGTGCATGCCACCCTTTAAAATAAACAAGTTCTAAAAAGAAATCAGAAACACTTATCTCTTTTCAAAAACGCTTAAATTCACCCACATTTTAATATGATTCGCATAACCAAAAAAGTTAAATTTTTTAAAGCGACTAACCAACCCAAGTAACAACACTAGCATCAGCGTGACGTTAAAATACTTGTGTCGATTATTACAAGCGTTTTTAAAATCCAAATGACGATTTTAAACAATATACAGATAAAATAAGCAGTTCAATGGCATTTTCATATTATTGGATACCTAAATACTATAACATAAACCATAAAAAATATCATAAACAAAGACGCTCTATGCTTTTGAATGAAAATTAAGGACCTGGTAATGGTTTCTGAATGATTTCTTAAAAATCGTGATGAAATCGAAACAATAACCGTGATAAAATCGAGCGTGAATTTGGCGAGTATTGATAAAATCGAATAGTGATAAAATCGAGAAACTACTGTACTTTTTTTTAGGATTTTTTGTTGATATTGTTCGGTGAAATAAATGACTAGGCACTTTGTTCTTTTACGTTTCGATTTACTTTTACTTTTTAATCATCTTCAGATACTAATTTCTATTCCCCTATCTATCCGCATGGGGCCACAGAAATAAACTCAGTCTATTTCTGTGGCCCCATGCGGATAGATAGGGGAATAGAAATTAGTATCTGAAGATGATTTAAAAGTAAAAGTAAATCGAAACGTAAAAGAACAAAGTGCCTAGTCATTTATTTCACCGAACAATATCAACAAAAAATCCTAAAATATAATCAAACGGTGATCGAAACACGTCGAAAAAAACCAGTACTGTTCGATCAATTTCGCCACGCTTGAAATTATTTTTTTTTGTTCTTTTTTTTAAACATGAAGTTAAAATGTAAACAATTTGTATATTTCTTTTCACAGTTAAAGAGTAAAATGGAGGTATTTTTCAATGGATTAAAGTTGTTCTCAATTATTTACTGTTAAACCTCGAAAAAATCAAAATTGAAGAATGAATAATAGGTGTACGATCAATTTTGCAATTGACTGTAAGTGTTTGTTACCCATGTCAATTTGAAGCACTAAAAATAACTTCGATGTGTGTGCCTATTAGAAAATGAAGAATTTCCTTTTTTTGGAATGGTTGTGCGTTAAGAATTTATTCAAAAATAAAAAAGGCCGGAACCAATTTCAAATCCTTCTTTTGTTACTCGGAATTGGAACATCGTGTGGAGGGGGGATATTAAAAAAAATCATGCGAAATGCCAATAAATTAAAATTAATTGCAGGAAACCTTAAAGGCAATAAAATTGCGTACTATATCATTGCACAAAACCTTTAAATCAAATAATGTAGTTATCGAAAAATTCAATAATATTAAGAATGCCAAAGGTGAGATAACTCCTTTCATTCACAATTTTTTAGTCTTGTAATATTTCGGATGATTGTTTTTTTTTTAATTTACATAAAATACTCCAAAAATTATATATTCCCCTCATCGTTTTTTTTATAATTCGAAAAGGGGTGACAAAAGAAGAAATTGATATTTGTTCCAGCTTATTTGTTTAAATTTTTTATTTGGGATTTATAACTGGCATTTAAATTTGTGATACAAAAATGTAGCTTGAAATATTTTACAGTAGAGGAGAGTGGAGAAACTTAATCCTCTTTTATTAATTTCACCATATTATTATTATTATTATTTTTATTAAAGACATTTTACCATTTACATGGCATTCGTGTCTGTAAATTTCACCATATCTTTTTGGAAAAACTCGTACCATTTTACATTTTCTGACAGCGTGTAATTTCAAGTTTCTGTGTCCCAAAATTAGAACGATACTTGAACCCGTAAATAAACAAGAAGCATTTTCGTAGGAGTAAAACAAATTAAATTAAAACTCTTAAATTCGGTTTAAAAATCAATTTTTTAGTCCATCAGAACGTTGCACAGATTGCGATCCATGGAACTGCTTATTTTCAGTTATTTGCTGGGTGTCTACTAGACAGGCAACACTTTTTGCTTGTCGGAAACAGATTCACTGCATCGTTAAGGGGCCTGCATTACGTTATCCTAAGTAACCATTGACTTTTTCAAGGGTTCCACTCCGATGCTTGATTTGAGCTTCGTGAGCATTCTAGTGTGGCCCCTTATACTTCTTAATAATTTGGGCTAAAATCTGGCAATTCAGGCAAGATAGTCCTTTTCATAATGAACACAACGCTACTTGATTTTTTGCTTATCCGAGGTCTGGTAACGTAGCTATCACCGAAATAAAGTGTCCAGATACTAAATGATCATAGCTTTATTTAATCTTTGTAAGACATTCCAGTTTCGAGGTATAGCTAAGGAATCAAATATCCTCAGGGATCCTCATTCTTCCCTACTGAATTTAGCTAAAAAATGTGAATAAAACCTCGAATCTACAGTCTACTTTGAGCCTGCTATTAAAACATAAAAAATGCACAATAAAAATCCCATGAAATCCCAATTTTAAGAACTTTTCTCAAACGATTAAGATGATCGCAAGTTCATTAGAGATTTCACTGGAATTTTGACGTTTAATAAAAATCACTTTGTGGCATGGAAATGCAAACAAAGTCGAAACAAAATGGATCTAAAACACATATTTAATTCAAACAAAATGGGTACAAAATGGAAAAGGAACAGAATTTTAATATATGAAACTATGGAACTATTTTTTTTGTAGGCAACATTTTAAATCAATTTCAACAGTTGCAATACAAAAATAATTTCATCTTATGGAGTGAAAATTGATCTTTAAATTTCATTTTCGAGATCTGAAATGTCAACTGTGTTGTTTATCATGAGTTATTTTACTACGCCAATACGTATGTTTCGTTAGTATGGATTCTCCACCCTTTTCCTCTTCCAGAGTGAGGAGGGCCATTAATATAGTTAGTATCCAAACTACGTCCCATGCCACATTTTGTTCAATTTCGTTAAAAAAAAGGTTTCAAGTAATGCCTAAGAAAATATGAAAAAAATTGTGTGTTTCCCAACTCCCCAAATTCGCAAATTATTAGTAAGCGAACAACTTATTTAGGTTATAAGGCTATAGGTTGATGCTCGATTAACGCAAAAAAGTGGAATTGGTACCCAAGAACTTATATAAAATTTTATTCCATTGGTTCCATTGGTTGCAAGGAGCAAAGGTTAATAAAAATCGTGGAAACATATCTCGTGCCCAAATACCTTCCCATGCCAGATTTGATTTCATTTGCTTGATTAATTCTTAAGTTATGCCAACAAAATTGTGTTAGAGCTCCTCTCACCTTTCTATACACTGGAAGAAGGGTGGTTTTTAAAAATAATCATAGAATATATACCGTATACAGATACTCTCCAATGCCAAATTTGGTTCCATTTGCTTAAATAATTTTCGAGTAATGTTAAAAATGGTAAAGAAACCACCCCCCTCTATCTCTTTCTATCTACCATCTGGAAGCGAGAAGGGATACGAAGATTCAAGGAATAATTTATCGTAATCTTACCTACGAAACCCCCCCTTCCCCCTCCCCTCATGCCAAATTTGGATCCATTTGCCCTTTTTGTTGAAATTCCCCTTTTTCTTTCCTATTTTCCCAATGAAAACATTTCCTGTACCCAAAACCCTCCCGTGCGAAATTTGGTTTTATTTGCTGTATTAATTTTCCATTTATTCCAAAAAAAATGTTAGGAAGCCAGAAAGACAGACAGACAGACAGACAGACAGACAGACAGACAACATGTTAAGGCCGTCAAAAAATTTTACGATAATATTGCGGTTCATATGGACAGTCGACCTCTTTTTTAGTCTTCAACCCAAATTTATGAATCGAATGGTCTTCAGAATTTTTGTCTCACTCCTTTGTATCATTACGACCATATAACATGAACAGTACCAAATGTATTCATTTTTTTAAATATATAGACCCCTTCAAAAAGGGTCGTCTTTATATGGGGAAAAAATTCTCTATTCCTGTTAAAATTAAACATTACTTAAATTCTGGATCTCTCAGTCTCTCTGGTGTTTTCAATGGATTATTTTAAAAAATGATTGGAAATATGAAAGAATTATTTTAAAACCCAGAACAAGAATCGAATAGATTAAGCTTAAAGTTTTCAATCAAATTTATCTTATTTAAAAAAAAGTAAGGGGTGATTCATATCTTGCCAGGTGTTATTCATATGTTAAGTTAACATTTCGTTGTTTCAATGTAAGCAGCTTTGAATGAAATTATATAACATGCACTCAATAAAATGGGGGGAGACAAATCACGAGTCTCCCTCGCTTTGAGTTAACTTTTCCTGAGAATATCAGCGCTCGTATGTAGGTTGTAGCAGGAAAATCAAGACAAAGTGTTCTTTTATTCCTTGCAACGGCCGTTAATTTCTGCTGAGAATTTCCTAAGGCAAACTAGAAAAAGGAGTCGGGTGCGCTTACTGTAGCTATATCTTATGTTGCTGCTCAGCATCTTTGTAGAGAAGCTGTGCCGAGCTACGATAGACCAGTTTCAGTTGTTGAGGGAGGAAACAGGAAATATTTATTCCAGCTACCGTTTCAGTTTTGCTGGGAACTTAAATCAGTGTGCTAGAAAACAGTTTCTACCAGATGGAAATAAATGTTCATTCAAAGTTAATTATCCACTCGAGACAACGGTGACCTTGCTTTGGCTTTGGCATTCCTTCTAGGTAGGAACCTATTCGGAAGAACAGGCACGAGGCAAAATGGCAGCCCAAGATGCATTGTTGCACCTAACTATGTAGTTTGTAGTTGGTTGCTGCAGAAGTTGTGCAAAAGCTGGCTGCAAAGCCATTTTTCTTCCGGTACTCAAACACGGATGGAAATCTCGGGCTGGTTCAGCTCACAAAATCAGGAATGGCGTTTTTCACCGGGTGGCCTGGCAGAATGTTGGCTCGCGCGTCAGGCTAATTATGGAAATTAACGGTTCTAACTCAATTTGTAACCTAGTTCTGCAAAATGTATTTGCCTTGAAGCGGTTCGGTATCAAATTTTGACTCCATCTGAGGGCACAGTGAAGAATTTCCTGATAGGTCGTTTAGAAGCGAACTGCTTTGAATAGTTGCTTGAAAACCTTAGTTTCGTTGAAAATATTTACTCAAGTTTTTTTACACGCGTTGGTTTTGCTTCATATTCCAAACATGGCTATATTTCACTTTAATTTTTCATTGAAACGATTTTACACGGTTCTCACAAATCTACACGGTTTCAGAGACAAATGTCTCATGTTAGACATGCGGATTTCATACAGTAAAAAAAAAAAAGAATTAATCACTATAATTTTTCAATGCATTAAATATGTCAATATCTTGTGGCATGGGGTGGGAGGGTGTCGTGATTGGGATTAAACATGTGAATTCTGTCACAGATTTTTCAAATTTTCTTACTTGTTTATGTAGTTGAATATTTATAAAAATTCTTCAACTGCTATCCTTACTTGTAAATTCAGTTCATAATACTAAATTTTGCATGAGATTAAACTCATCATTACTTTTTTCAAATTTTCAATCTTAATCCATTCCATGATTCAATAGAAATCAGATATAAAAAGCTACTTTGCGTTTGATTTAAATATGATTTATAATATTAAGATAAAATATTTCGTTAGAAAAAATCGAGAAACCATTCTGAGATTCTGTTTCGTATTCTGATTCCAAGTTCTTAAAATAAATTCTTTTGCAGGATTCAAACATAACGAAGCTTGATAATGGCAATACAGAGCTGCGAACTCATAATCAGATTCATTAAACGAAATCTATATACATAGTTATTGAGATTCACAAGTTGGATTTGAAATGAATTCAGATTGAAACCCAAACATCAAAATTTAATATTTAATTTAATTAAATATTTAATAGATTCATGAAATAAAACTCACTCTTTGGCTCAAATCAGATACTCTGATCTGGAATTGAGATTCAGAAATAGTTTTTTTTTAAATATTTCAAAAATTGGATATAATTGATGAAATCGTCATAAGATTAAAAATTTAAATTTGAACTAAGATTCAAAATTTAGAACAGTAATTCCATATTCAGAATAAGCTCGTAGGTGTGTTGTACATACGACAAAAGGAACTCAAATCGCAAGAGATTGCAGACTTATAACATATATTGTAAATTGAATTTCCAAATTTAAAATTGTTGATCAAAGTCAGTTTGTATACACAATTTAGCTGATAATAAGAAATAAATATAAAGTAGAATTTTAGTTTATTTCAAAAGCACTGTTAAATAAAAATAAATCTTTTTTTTTAAACTTCAACAGGATTTTAACCATTGCAAAATACTTTCTGCTAAAAAACAAAATAAAAGCAAATTTATCAACCCTCTAGTGCCTTGACTACAATTGTCATAAACCTGCATCGAATAGCTATTGTTATTATTTTTCCCACTAAGTCATTAAAAAAAAGATGTTGTTCCACGATTTCGTAATGATGCCGGCTGTTTAATATGCACGTGGAATTCGCTTTAGCTAACAGAAGCTTAAAACAAAAAAAAACAGAAAATGGCCCATTTAAACAAAAATTAGCATTTTCGAAGTCTCAGAATACATTGATTCAAATAGTTGTTGGCTCTGAAGAAAAAAATACATTTCTGTACCCTTCTGATGAATAAAAAAAACTTGTCCAAAAATTTTGGTTTGATGAATAAAATATTTTCCACCGATAAGGTTTTTGTAAAACAAAAGTTGTTGTCGAACCCACTGTGCCGAGGTCTGATAAGTGAGTTTCGGCGACTTCACCAATCGATCACTAAGGAATGATAGGAACAAAAACAATTGAGAGACGTCAAATGGGCGTGCAATGATAGTAAAACGTGTTCGATTAGATGGATTAGCCGCATCGCGAAGAGACTGAAGTTGTTTACATTACGCGTTACAGTAGTACAACAGTTATTTGCACAATTAAAAGGGAAATTAGAAAACTAGTTTATACCTTACCGTTTATTGGAGATTAAATTGCCCAACCGCTGAGCAATATTTGAAATTGTGTGGAAATACCACTAAGGCACACTTAAATTGTAAGTTACCTACTTTGAAAATCATTATATTATAATCCCATTGTAATTAATAAAAACACTTTGCAGTTTGAAGCATCCGCTATCGAGAATCGGTGTTTCGCTTCAACCATATCCGCAACAAAAGTTGTTTGTAATCATAAAACACAATTTCTGTGAATTTTCCATCGGAAAAACAGGTTCTAGAAGGTACATATTGCAGTTTTTAAGAGCCTTATTCAAATGATAATCTTATGTTTGGTTTGAGATTGTAAGAAACATATTCTTGAATCAAATTTTTATCGCTTCCTTTTACGTTCGAAAATTTGATTTATTCCTGTCGATTAATAATTTCTTTTGAAATTCTCAAGAGTTTGGTTGGTTGAGCTTATTAGATTCGAGCATAGTTTTTGTTTAATTGAAGGCATTCCTAAAATATACAAACTGATTCTATGCTTAAATAAAACAAATTAATTTCTACCAGACAATTGAGCAAGATCAAAGATTTTTTCATCGATGCAAGTTCCTTTTTTTCTTACTGAAGGCTTCATCATACAATTTAACCATACAATTTTTTAAATTTATGGAAGAGATGAACCGAATAGTGGTATTCAGCGAACGGCCGACCTTTTGACCTTTTCAACTATTCGGCCAAACGTATATTCTGTCGAGTTTTAAATAAATATACAAAAGCTATTATTTCAATTTTCTTCTATCTTAATGCTCCTAACGTTTTTGAGTTAATTATTTTCAAACAGATGATATTACCAGATAATTTATAACAAGATCTTTTTCAAGTAGGGGTCTCTCTGATTTTCAAAATGTCACCGATAGCTGAAAGGACATCAGATGACTTGTCGCTTCTAGGGCGTTTATCCTTAAAAAAAGAGTAAATAGATTACTGTAAAATCTGGGACAAAAAACGTCGAAACAGGTTCAAAGCAATTCGATATTGTTTTTTGGATAAGATGAAATTTGAATTTGAGCAAGATATCTTCAAAATAGTTGTTCGAAAAAACATTTATTTTTAACCTTAAGCATAGCATACTTTGTACCACACAGTCGGGCAAAAAAATTGTAAAAAATGGACAAATCTGAACAAAATCTTAGCTAAAAACATTCCAGGAATAAAGAAAAGTGAAGTTACAAGTTCAAGTACAAGTTTTGGGGGTTATCTGTTTGGCCCAAAAAGTTTCAGAAAAAATAAAAGTTCATGAGTTTTTTAGTCAGCAGTTAAGATTTTCGAGGTGATTGCGCAAAAATATTCTTACGATGTCCTTCGTAAAATTTTAAAAAAAATTCAAACTTAGACATCAAAAAACATAGGCAAGGTTGTCCTTTTCATTACAAACACAAAGCTGTCAAGTTTTGCATATCCAAATCCTAGGAATGTAGTTATCACCAAAATGAAGTGCTCAGATTCTAAATCATCATAGCTTTAGAAATCATCCTGAGTTTTTGATTAATTAATTTATTCTTTCGCAGAATTGAAAACTTCAATATGCCGATCCAGAATTGAAAACTCCAAATAAGATTCATCATTCGAAATTCATATTTAAAATAAGATTAAAAAAAAATGGATGCAGAATAAAACGCAAGGCATCAAATATAAAATACTAGATTAATGATTGAGGGCTTTGAAACAAATTTCAATTCCTGTCTCATATCAAACTAGATTATTCACATTTCCTAAACTGTACAGAAATTCGAGGAAAGATCCGAAAAAAAATTCCATAATGAGTAATCTTGATAATTTTAACATATTTTTGAGCTTTATCTGAAGTTTTAATATTAAAACTGTATCTGAATTTTGAACCTAAAATTTGAACCTAACATCCTAAGGATTTTATTTAAGGAGTTCATATTCAAGAAAAGTTGTGGCGGATAAAGAAACATGTTGTATCCCGTAAAAAAATTAAATAATATTATAATTACAATTATACACATACAATTAATTTATCAAGAGCTTAATTTCATACAAAAACTTGAATTTGGATAGAAATTGTAAGTATCAGGTTTGTA
Source organism: Uranotaenia lowii (assembly GCF_029784155.1). NCBI lineage: Eukaryota > Metazoa > Arthropoda > Insecta > Diptera > Culicidae > Uranotaenia > Uranotaenia lowii. The sequence goes on from NC_073692.1 coordinate 113,616,755, forward strand.
TCGCAAAATTTCCATAAATTAATTTTACTTTTGAAAATTCAATATAATTCCATTGATGATTAAAATCTTTGAAATTTATCAAGTTTTTGGAAGATTTAGCTTATTTGATTTGAGTTTAGAATAAGTTTTTTAAATCAAATGGAAGGCTTTCTTATTATAACTTATTTTTGGTTCAAATCAAATAAACTATATTGGCCAGATTTTAGAGCAAATTCAAATATTTTGACAATTGATGATAGTAAGTTCTCTTATTTATTACTCAAGGATTCGTTATACAAATCAGTATTTTCAAAACTTTCTATGTAAAACATGAAACTTTTAATGTATAAGAATTTAGAAATAATTTAGTAAAAAGTGTTAGGAAATATTTCTTTGAATTTTTTTTATTCGTGCATTTTTTGAACAAATGTATAATAGAAAAAAATAAGTCACCAGAATCCTCACATGAGGCCGTCTTTTCTACTGCCCTGGTTATGGTATAATTTTGAAAAATAAATATTCGGTACATATCTAATTTTTGGACATATTTTCACAAGTTATTAATCAATTGGAAAATCAATTCATGCAATCAAACTTGCAGTTATTTTAATTTCTCATTCATTACAGCCATGATAAGTGTTTGGTCTTTAAATTTAACCATTTGCTTTAAGACGATTCAAATAAAACTGTGAACCATGGGTGGCCAAGATATTCATAAAACTGCCTTGTTTTGAAGCTAGCAGACAACAAAAACACAATGAAATAATGAAAATTTCGCATTATGAATCCGCTTGTGGGTTCTAGGTACATCGAAAGAAAAGCTTCAGCATAAATTCAGGTGTATTAGATAGTCAAAATTAATTTGTCCATTAGGTTTTTGAACTCTAATGGCCCTTAAATATATGCAAAAAAAATTCTTCAATATTCATAAAGAGCCCACAGGCGTCTAAACAATTTTTTTGAATTCGTGTTAAAATAGTTTTAAATGCTTTGTTAGAATGTCAAACAAAATAAATCATTTTAACTTAGCTCTCGTCTCATTATGCTCAGTGATAACCATAAAAAAAAATCTCCTGAAATTAATTGTTTTTTTAATGTTCCCAGTTATGATTCTGATTTTTTTTACAGTTCTCACCTTGAAATATAATTTTTGAATGAGTTTATTAAAAAAACAACAATTCCAAAGCTTCCAAATGAACCCTTTAGATCTGCAATACGATGTTAGATGAGAAAGATATGAATAAGATTAATTTGCATGTTTTAATAAGAATGATTCCAAACTCACCATACAAAGGGGTGATCCAAAACTTTTGGACGATAACTCAAGTGTCTATTTTATAAATTAAAAGTACATTCTTAGATTTTTTCACAAAATTTTTTTATTGTTTTGAGAAGTAAAGAATAAGGATTCTAATGCCACTCAAATTTTGAGATTTGGTCCACTTTATCCCGAGATTATCGGCTTTGAATATTATGTGCGATTTTTTGAAAATTTTATAAATTTAGGTTTAGTTTTAAGTTTAAAACTAAAATATTATATTTGGGCAAAATATCTCCGAAATAGCTATTGCTCATTATCTTTTAAATGAGATCAGAAGATTTGCAATATGTCCTAAGACGGCTGAGATATGAACGATCAAAATTTGTATGTTTTTTAGTGGGTGATCCCAAACTTTTGGCCGGCAGTGTAAGTTAACATGACGTGAAATTTTAAAGGAATAGATACATCAAAACTTATCGACAGTGTTCTCATTGTATTCTAGGCTTTCAAAATACCTGTCATGATTATTTTTAAGAATAAGCTCAAAAAACTTCGTTTAGTAAGCATAATTTAAAAAAAAAAATTATAACAGATTTTTATTGGTTGATTTACCAAATAAAGTGAATAAATTTGGGCAAATCCGGGCATTTTTTAATGGAATCCGGGAAACCGGACCAGGCCGGACTGTTCCCAAATATTGTATTAAATATCCGGGCAAACCCAGATAGAACCGGGCAATCTGGTATCCTAACCTTTCCATGCCATACTTGACTCCATTTACTTACTAAATTGAGAACTAAGGCTAACCCTACTCATCTCTTACTATGTGAAGGGGTCTCAAATAATCATAGAACCAAACTCAAATATTTCCTCATGTCAAATTTTATTCCATTTGAAAGATAAATTCTCGGGTTATGCAAAGAATTGTATGGAACTCCTCATCCTTTTCTCAATCTTCAATTCGGTTTTCTCAATGCTAGACAAGAAAAATTTCAAATAGTCATACAAATGTTTCTCGTGCTGAAACACCATTCCATGCCAAATAAAGTTTCATTGTCTCGATTATTTTTCAATTTATGCGAAAAAAATCTACGATAGCCCCACTTCTTCCTTTTTATCACCCTGCTGGAAGAAGGAGGAGGAGGATTTAATAACGAATGATGAAGTTGTGTAGTTTTACAATTGTCACAACACTGTCATACAAAGTTATTCTCAAAACATGCTTCCAAAAAAAAAGTTTAACATATTTTTCATATTTTGAGGTTAGTTTTTGAAAAAAAATCTTGAAACCAAGTTGCTTCAAATGATAGAGCTTTGACGTCTTGCAAAAAGTTGTTTAAAATGTGGTGATCTATAACTTTATCAAAGACATCATAGTGCTAATATAATAAATAAAAAAAAATAAAAAAATATCTCACTTATAGGTGAATTAATTAGGAAGAAAATAAAATAAAATACGCACATTTTAAATTAATGAAACGTTATTGATCTTACAATATATCTCTTTTGACATTTAGGCCTTTAAAAAGCCCATGATCACATTTTTCCAGTTTTTAAGCACTATGCGCTGGAAGATAAAATGGGGTTCATATTCTCGCATTCAAATACTCATCCTTACCAAATTTGGTTCCATTCGTTTAAATAGTTCTCGAGTTGTGTGGAAATTTTAAAGAGAGTTCCGTCCCTCCATTCTTTACTGGAAGGAGGCAGGGGTACAATATATCCATAATAACATTTCTCGTATTCCTATACCCTCCCAAGCCACATTTAAAGAAATTCAAATCAATGATTTCCGAGTCTTTTGGGAACAGACAGACAGAAATTCATTTTTTATATATCTCGCGAGAGCTTCCATTACGTCATATGAAACAAAATATAAACAAACAGTTTTATTACGAAAAATATAAAAACTGACATAAACTAGTTGCAACTTCATTCCATTTAGAATATTTGTAGCTTGGAAAACATATTCGATGTGTGAAATATCAATTTTAAAGTTGTTTTGATATTTTTTGCAGCAGTTTTCTGTTAATTCTGAAGATGTTTCATATGACGTAAAGTCTGTTGCACATACAATCTGGTCGAATAAAATAGATCATTTCTCCACAAAGAAATAACGTACATTAAAAGTTAAAATGTCATTTTGTAAGGTTTTTACTGCACTTTAAGGGAAAAAAATACATAAAAATCATTCGTCAGCCTTTCGGATGAATTTTCGAACTATTTTGTGATACCACCTATCATTTTCTGCACAGTACTGTTGGTAACCTCATTCGCCATCTTGTTCCACCACTTTTCCATTTGAGCGGGTTTTTTCACGGTTCTGCCACATTTCTTCACATTTGTCCTTAACTATTGCCCGATATTTCTCGATTGGACGAAAATCCGGACAGTTTGGTGGATTGATACTTTTTTCAACAAAATCGATCTTGTTCTCCTTATACCACGTAACGACATCCCGGCTGTAGTGGCAGCTTGCCAGTTCCGGCCAGAACTTCACCGGACCTTTGTGGGACCGAATGAATGGCAAAATCCTCTTCTGGAAACATTCTTCTTTGTAAACATTTCCATTCATTGTGTCCCCAGTGATGAAATTCTTAGTTTTCTTTCCACAACTACAGATCTTTTACCAAATCATCAACTTACGAGCAATTGCAATTTGCTACCGGGTATTTGTCCTAAATACATTTTGACGTAAGTTTCGTCGTTCATCAAAATGCATCTGTTGTACTTGGTCAACACTTTCTCGTACAACTTCCTTGCCCTGGTTTTGGCAACCAGGTTTTGTTTCAGCGTCCTCTTGGGGTGTTTGCTTGCATGATACGACCGCAAGCCTTCTCGCAAACAAATTCGTCCAGCTGTACTGTGGTTCGTCTTGAACTTATTCGCCAAATCACGCAAGGAGATTCTAGGATTGTTGTGAACTGTGAACTGATCGAATTACCTTTTCTCGAAGCTTGCGGTCATATGTTCCACTTTTACACCTGGTTTGTTTTGCTCGATCCACCGTAAGGGTCTCCCGGTAACGTTGCAGCACCAAATTTACAGTCTTTTTTGGATATTTCAGGAATTTCGCAATCTTTACCCCTGACCACGTCGGTTTCTCTACGTGATTGTGCAGAATTTTTTCTCGCCTTTCGCGTTCCATCGTTGATAACTTTTGACTGACTGCTTCAATCTTGATGAAATTTTCATCACTAAGTAAACAAACCATCCGGATCAAAACACTATCAATAGATTCGTAATGTGACAACTAGGGGCGCTGCAGTAAATGAAAAGATGCGAACAGATTCTATGTAAAACAGACTTTAATGAAAGCTCACGCGAGAAATATTAATTTAAAATTTTTATATTTGTTCAACAACATTCATTTTTTAAATCCTGATTTATAATTTGTTATTTTGTTATTTTTTGTATTTCATTACCTGCTATCTATTTTGTTTAATTTTTTCAAGTTTTATCAACTTGTTATGTTTTCTTTTACCTTGTTTCATAGTTTTGAGTTACCTTGTTTTAGCTAATTTCATCTAATTTCATAAAGTTTTAAATTGTTATTAAGTTTTCGGTTTTGTTTTCTTTGGTGATGCTAATTTTCATGCAACTTTTTCTATCTTGTTTTATCTTGTTAAGCTATCTTTGTTTAAGGAGCCGTTCATTAATTACATAAGCACATAGGAGGGAGGGGGGTGGAGGAGTTTCAAATTAGCTTACGATCTTTTACTAGGAGGGTAGGGGGGTTTCCAAAAATCTTACGTAAGAAATGTTACATTGTTAATTCGTCACAGCCATACGAAACCATATTACTCAGGTTTTATTTTTATTTCTCACTACCTATTTGTTGGTAATTTTGGATGTTATGTTATTAATCTTTTAATTTGTTTTAATTAATAAAAAAAGTTGCTGGTTCTATAAAATTAATAGAGAACCAATTCAAACCAACATGTCACCAGATACATTGAATCACATTATCGTCGCTCTTCGCTTTTCTTCATAACAATCTTTTTTATTGAGAAATTTATAGAATCAAAAAGGGAAATAGTGCGTTCTGACACCACGATTTGAAAACATTTTATTTCGAAAATGACTTCATCAAGTAGAAGTCTTTAAAAATCGATATGGGGGCTTTTAGATAATTAATTTCTAGACACTTTTTTCAGTGATACCAATCAAGCCACTACCAACTCTAATATTTACAAACTATTTACAACAAAAAAATCGTAAAATTTCATCGCTTATAGCTCAAGTTAATCTCAGCTTTTAGGTTGATTAACAACGTAATTATCATTAAACATTTTCTCACCAATTCTAGTAGCATAGAATAATATTTTTAAAGATTTTTATGACTTTAGTTGAAAAACAAAACATTTTTTATCGTATCTTGTGCTAGCCTGATCTCTCCCTTGTTTTTAAATCGGAATTTAGATTTTATATTGTTTATTCGATTGTGGAAATTAATTGAAGAATATCGTAACCCCGAAAATGCTATGTCCTTAAAACTTAATCTTTTCTATAATCGTTTAAAACATTTCATCTGTTGTTTTGTAAAAATTATGTTTTTCAAATGCGTTTATTAAGTTTTACTTAAAAAGTGCTCTGCTTTGAAGCATGTATGACACATTTTTAATATTTTCAAGCTGATTTTTGAAAAAAACGTGTTAATTTCTTATAGAATTAAAAAAGTAAGATCTTACTAGCGGGGGAGGGGGGGTTTCGAAAAATCTTACTTTGTCTTACCAGGGGGGGAGGTGCTTACGTGCTTACGTAATTAGTGAACGGTCCCTTATCTTGTTATACCTAATTTGATCGTCGAGCGTCCAGCGAAAGCCACAATTTAGGATATTAACCTTATATAAAATGTTTTATATTCAGTTTGGATTTGTATGGACGTATCTGTTATCCTGCGCTAGTTTAATAAAATTTCCTCGAAGTTACATCCTAAATCTAGAATTATGGTGGTTTATTAGACCATGTGTTTATGATTTACACAGCAAAAAAAGTATTGCGATATTACATCGAAAACCTGCACATACCTTGAGTCGCAAACGGTACCTAATTTTACATTGTCTTGATGTACCCGGCTATTTTGAGACAAACAATATGATTCGTACCGCTGATCCATATGGGCCGAATTTCCTAAAAAATGAAAAATAATTAAATTTGGTTTTGGAGCCACGGGTTTGTTTATATTTTTTTTATTGATTTTGGTAGTTCTTGCTAGCCAAACAAATACAGCTGAGGTCCGTAATCCATTTCTTAATTTTTGAATTGAAATCAAATTTGAACGCCAACAGAGGAAAACATGGACTACTTGATGCGATATCACATAGAAGGTTGTGATATTACACTTCACGATGTATTCACGTTGTGTACTTTATTTAGATGTATTATTGCAACAGAAATCTGTAATCCCCATAAATTACATCGTCCATCGTTACATTTTTTTTTGCTGTGTAGATATTTACAAGATGCTATTTCTAATCTAAAATAAAAAAAGTTGGACTCAAAACAAAAGGCTAACGTAAGAAAAAGACCATCAAACACCCTTCCCCCAACCTAAAAAACGCTGAAAGCCCAAACGGTAGGTGGTTTCATAAAAATATATTACACGTCCATATTTTGCAATATATTGCCATTCGCCACAGAGCGCGCTGTTGGAGTGGCTTTTGGATCCCTTTGAATCGAACTTCGAAAAACCATTTCGGCGGGAAGGCGAAAAACGATGGGCCACACATATTTATATACGATTTCGATGATGGCTGCGCTTCAAGTTTTGTTGTTGATTTGACGATATCTACTAGGTATGAGATACCGACTGGCAGCAAGATGTTTGCATGCTTGACTTGATGCCAAAATTGAAGAGCATCAGTCTGTGGCTGTGGAAAAGGGAAAGACGGGAGACAGGAAAAGAAAAATACGGCAGTCAAATGAATACGAATCCGAGAAAGGTGTGCGGAAAGGTGAAGCCATATAAATATAAATAAACAAATAAAAAAAATCGTGAAAGCAAGACGAGTGAAATTGAAGCTATGGATTATTGATTTATGCAGATTAGATATCGACGACAGTGAAGAAAACGAAGGTTTTTTTTCTTCCTGTAGGTTCGATCGAAAGATGCCAGGATATGAATACTTATTCGAATGTGGGTACCTTCGGAGAACGTATTTCAAGATGATACATTGCCCATGAGTGGGATCTCTCCGGGAAAGTTCGGTGGAAATGGGGGCAGCAAAAAGGGCAACGTCATTGCCTCTTTTCCGCTTACGACCAGCTTGAGGGATGGAAATGGTACCTACCGGTATTTTCGATTCAGGGAAAGATATGAATTTTTGAGTGCCATTTTTCACCTGTTTTCTGTGCTTTGTGGGCGCGATGAAGATGAATAGAAGGAAGATTGGATACTATCAGTTATTTTTCGAATGCGAGTTTGATGCTTCGAATATAAATTTTGTTTGTAGCCGTATGCATGAAGATGTTTGCATCGAACACAGCTGCTTTTTCAGAAGTGCTTTAAAAGAGATTGATTTTCAACCCAATGAGAAAACAAAGTATTTCTACTTAGTGTGAATTCAACTTCGGAACTAAACACCGAATGGCATCAAAAGACTTTTGACTTTGAGATTCTCGAGCGTAAGTACATCCATAGAAGATGTAGCAAAAATCCAAGGCCTATTCGTAAATCTCTGTGCCGAAAATGCGCTGAAAAGTGTACTGTTCTAAAGGTGATATTTATAATTGGAAATGCACTACAGTCATAAAGACTCGAGATCTTAAGCAAAATGATGCATGGCCTCACTACATTCAAGCGAAACAAGAAAAACATTTAATGGTACTTTTATCTTATTTCATAATTCATCTTAAAAAAAAATAGTGAGAATCAAACCCACTGCAACATCTTGTAATGTCGATTCAGTATATTTTTTTACACCGATAATTCCAGCTCCAAGAAAGTTCATTATATTAGTAGAGTCTGATTTGTGGGTGTGGAGAGGGATTGGACATTAGATTGAGTCGATTTGGGGTCATTTATGAATTTCTCAAACCCTGACGTTTAATAAAACTTTGTTTTGGTTCAAAACTCATCTATGATTTTTTAAAGAACGTTTCGATGAGTAAATTTTAATTTTTAAGTTTTATATGAGAAAATTGAAAATTTGATACTGAAAAATCGGAACCATTTTTGTTTTTTAACTATATTTCTAAAAAATTCAAAAACAACATGGCGGAGTCTTCTCCTTTCAAGTATGAAATAGTTTCCAATTTTATTTTCAATTGAGCTTCAACCTTAAATTGAAACACTCATAATGCATATTCGATCAATCGAAATCAATCGTCAGTCGGATATCCCGTCCCAACTGCAATATCTTAATGTTACTGTTTATCCCAACAGTAAATATTCATTTGGACATCGTCCCAAAGCTCACAAATTCGATAACTTTCGTGTAAACTCTTACTGTTCGACCTCCTATTCCAACGTTTTTGAAAACCCTAAGTCTTAGCTTTTTTGTTGTAAGTTTCAACTCTTTCAGGACTTTTTGATTCTAAATTTTCTTTCTATGTTTTTCTTTTTCTTTACTACGACTATCAAATCTTCATATTCACTCTATCTCTCCTTTCCCCTGAAACTTCAGTCGTGCCGGCTGTATATTGGGGTGACCCAAAATTGCCTTATGTGTGGAAATCTGGGGGTTTAACCACAAAATGGTAGCTCAAGTTGTAAGAACAACTTTTATATGGCGGCGACTCAGAAAAATTATGTTTAGAATTATGAACCCTGGATCGATTTTTGGAAAAAGTGCTTTTTTTTTATTTTCATCTAAGAAATTTAATGCATAGAAATTACACTTACATGATGCAAAAATTCCATATTTTGCTTCACAGGTTTATTTTCATGCTTTTTTCTAATTTATTTTTATTCTATCGATTTATTTTTATATAAATTGTCAAAAAAGTGTACCTTGCGTAATGCTTTTTGAAATTCAAGACCACCAAAAGATGTGAATTTTTACGTACAACAAATTCTCCGAAGATAGCGTGTTATTTAATCAAAAGTTCAAAAAGTTATTGATGATTAAGTTCTTTAAAAACATTTTTTTCCAATTTCGGGAAATTATATTTTAATTATAAGCAAACTGAACAATAATGGTTAGTTTATCACAATTATTGGGAAAAAGTTGGGTGACGTGGGTCAGTGCCGTAAGAAGAACCGACCCATGGGAGTGGTTTTGATGTCATTATTTAACCTATAACATTTTTGCTTGAACATAAAGAAAAGTGAAACGAAGGTTTTATATTATTGTGCAGGTTTGAGTTATAAAGTTACAGTATTTATTAGAGATGTACCGAATAGTGGTATTCGGCGAACGGCCGAATACCGAATATTGACCTTTTCAACTTTTCGGCCAAACGAATATTCGGCCGAATATTCGGTCGAATATTCTATTGAGTTTTAATGAAAAAAACTTAAGCGAATATTTCAATGCTTCCTATTGCTTCCATATGAGTGCTCTTCATGTTTTTAGTTGGCTGTTTTCAACCGAATGATATTATCGGATGATGTAATACAAAATATTTTTTAAGTAGGGGTCTTTCTGATTTTTTAAATGTCACCAATAATTGAAAAGACATCAGATAACTAGCCGCTTTAAGGGCGTTTATCACCAAAGAGATTGAATTCCTGTGAAATCTGGGTTAAAACATGTCGAAACAGGTGTCAATCTATTTGAAATTGCTTATCTGATATTGAATTAGATGAAGGTCGAATTTAAGCAAGATATCTACAAAATAGTTGTTGAAACGATAGATGATCTTTTCCATAAGCATATCATACTTTCAACCACACATCTCCACACGGTCAGGCATTCAGGACGATTTATGAAAAAAAAAATAAATAAAAAAGGGCAACATTTATTTATATTTTGCAATTTTTGAAAAATCGTTATTAAACACAAAATCTGAAAAAATTCAAAGAGGAATTGGAGTTTTTTTTTTAGATTTATCAAATAATCTGAATAAACCCGAGGAAAACTAGGGAAGTTTTAAACAATATCTGGACATCCCGGCCGGATTTGACTTATCTGGATTCTTTAATGGATTTATGGGCATGCTTGAATATATCCAGAAAATCTGGAATAAACTATAATCTAAGTATAAAGCGATACCGTTCAGCATTCTCCTGTACGATCTACAGTTAAAGATACGTGGATTCACCAATGATGTTTTGCTGAAACCATAAGTTTTTAACGATTGTGTAACTTTTACAACATTACTTTTGGATATTTTATAAATTATCCAACATTATTTGAAAAATTTACAAATCTGTTGTAGATATTCGGCCTATTCGGCATATTCGGCCGAATACTTAGTTCAACTATTCGGTGAGCCGAATATTCGGCTTAACGGTTTTTCGGCGGTATTCGGCGCCGAATATTCGGCCGACCGAATATTCGGTACATCTCTAGTATTTATTTTAATTTTAAACTTTTAGCACAAGTCCTAGAAGTTGCTAATTTTTTTTCAATGAGTTCAAAAAAATATGAGAATGGAAGGTTTTATTAAGAGGATTTTTTTTTACATTAAATTAAATAAGAAAGTAGCAAGCCAGTTCTTTTTAACCACAAGCATGACCATTTAAGGCATTGGTAAACATTTTTCAAATATTTAAATATTAAAGTAAGAGATTAAGTTTTTGGTTCAAATCAAATTTATAATCCCCTTTTGTAAACTTGTTTAATTAAAAGATTTTAGTATGAAACTTTGTTGAGAAGAATATGGAATATTACATATGTTAAACAAAAAACCAGTAAAATTTGTTTTAGTAAAATTTAAAAAATAAATCCTGGATTTCCCAATAATTAAACTTAATTATTATATTTGTGATTTTCTCTGGTTTTTGTTCCGAACTGACTTTGATTGAATTAAAAATTAAATTTTGTATCTACAATCAAAATTATGAATTTGTGATCGCCTGTTATTTGATTCCTCAATGAAAATTCTCAAACAGATATTTTACTCTTGATAAACTTATCTTCGAGCTTAATCTGAACTTTTAATTTTATTTTGTAATCGGAGTGCTGTTTTTGAAAGCTGAGTTCTAAATCTGGATTCCGAATTCAAATACAGTTTTTCAATCTTAGTTCCAGTTTATAATTCTAACTAGTTATAAGCCAAAAACGAAATTTGGATCAGAATCAACCAGAAATCTTTTATTCGAATTCTGAATTAATGGCTTTCAATGTAAATTTTTTCTTCAGTTATTAAGTCAAAATTCATTTTGTGAATCTGAAGGAGAATTGCAAATGATGAAACTGTTTCAGGTTTTTCCAATTCTTGATCACTATTTTGAAACTTTCTTTGAAGTTAAAATTTGAATCACATAACGGGATTATTTCAGCCTAAGCTTTCCAGATATTTCCCAAGTATCCGGACCGGGGAAATTATGAATATTTTCTCCAATATCCGCCAATATTAAAGATATTAAATAAAAAAAATGAAGAAAAACACTTGACTTTCGTTTATTGAAATACATGAAACATATCAAATAAAATTTTAAATTATATTTTAAACTTTCAAAAAGAAATTCACCTTAATTCTGATAAATTTAAAATATTTTGACACAAAAACATACTTAAAACGATTCAGTTAAAATTTTTGTTTGATTTTGCAACTAAAGTGCAAAAATTTGGGCAAAATCTGGGCGATTCGGGAAACTAATTTTATTGGAATTCGATATTCAGGACTTAATTTTAACCAATTAGTTAACTTTTTTTCAAACTGTCGTTGAATTTTTGATAAGATTTCAGAGTTTTCTATTTAGTTCCGAGTGGAGATTGTTACTCTTGAATGATTTTATTCGTTCATCAAAGTTTCATTTGGAGTTTTCAAATAAATTTTTTAGAACATTTTGCTTGGCATTTTTGGGCCCTCATGGGAGGTGGGAGGTTTAACCCCCAAACCCAACCCCCTCCCCTCCCCCCGTTCCCACGGCCATGAGTGGGTCATTTGGAAACGTGAGATACTCTCAATATCTCAGATATGTGATGAGATGAAAATCTCAATCCAACTGTCATCGCCGTCGCTTTGTGTTAGCATAATTTTCCATATGTTGTTGACTTAAATACGTATTCTATGTTTCTTTCATTTATTAAGCTAAAACAAAGGAAAAAAAAAACCCACAAAATAAAACAAGCACCCGCTAATTGCATTGATGGGGAACCAAAAATTCAATACAAAAATGTGCTCATACGTTTATGATCTAAGTTTGTCATATTCTTCCACGTGGAATAGGAATTTTTGATAAAACATCAATAAGTCATACGCAACCAATAAGTAAATCATAGCTTGTGGAAAATCGTGGGCCACATGTTGTGGGGTATCTTGAGCCAACTTTATTTTTATGTTTCTATACACATTCAGAACTTAAAATACGTTTTTCCTATTTGTAAAGTTTGCTTATTCCAAATGAAGATTTATGAAAAGTATTTTTCTCCTTTATAAGAAAATTAGCGGAAACGTTTGCTACTTTGCAATTTGGATTTGGTGGCCCACAATTCCTCACAATTTTTAAAAATAAAAAATATTTAAACAGACATCTTGGAGAAATTATTTTTATTAAATAAACAAATTGCCCACCTTAAAAATGTAAAAAAACTTTTCCATTATTTTTTTATTTTTATCTTTTATAATAAAGAAGTTCTGATGCAAAGAAAAAAGTTGTCTTTGATACACCACACTCTCCTACTTATTTTTTTCGAGCTGAAGAGTATCTTCAAAGTCTTAGTTCGTTATGAGGATTTTTTAAGGTTTATTAAAGTAACTTAATCTAGTTTATAATTGTGGTAAGTACGGAAGTATTGTATCTGTTCATGGCAAGGCCGTGCGAACGGGGAGGGGAGGTTTTAGGGGTTTAACCCCCCTATGGGGGGGGGGGGTTAAACACCTTAAACCCCCCCCCCATTGAAGATTTTTTCCAAGTAAAATTTTCGAAGAAGTAAAGAGAAATCACTTCATCTTAAAAGGTATTGAATAAGTGTTAACAGAAAGTCAGGAATTTAACTCGCCTCCGGCGGAAATTAATCTTGAATCACCCTTGGCTTGAGACATTTTATTTTACAACATTACATACATATGTGCCGTTCACGAATTGAAACTAATTTTCAATAAGAAATTTCGATTTGCATTTCAATCAACCTTTAGCATGGAAACTCTTAACTTGACATACAAAAACCCTACCTCGTCTGTAGAATGGGTTTTTATTCCAGAAGTGTAACAAAACAAATTCAGAATTTAAAACATTTTAACTTCAAAATTAATTCACCGAATACTAATGTTATGCATCAACAAGTTGGAAGCCATGGTCATCAGAATAAGCAAATTAAAATCATCAACCTAGTATTCTCTACTTTTTTACTTAAAATTTTGATTTACAAAAACATGTGCTGATATGAAATATTCTTTAACAACCCAATTTCGGTCTAAATTTTATTTTGTGCTTTTTGTTTTTCTGCTCAGTGCTCAACATCACATTCAAAAACGTTTTGATAAATTACACAAGGCCCCGAAATAAACATCCTTCGATGTGCAAAGAATTTAAAAGCTTATTTTCGACCAATTTCAGTGCCCTGTATCTAAAGATGCAGTTTTACTATCAGCTTTTCTTTTTTGAATAATTTTTGCAAATATTTAAAAATAGTTTTATAAATTTCTGCATTTTGACAAAACTTAAAAAAAAACACGAGATCTTAAAACCAAGATTTTAATCAATATTCAACTTTCCTCAAGACTTCAAGTAATTTTGAATTCTGCGAAAAAGTTATATAGATTTTCAAATTGTGTACCTTGATTCATTTTTATTGAAGTTGAATTGAAAATTTAAAAAATTTTAAAGCAAAAATCTAATCGTTTTGCAGGTTTGAACAATTTTTTATAAATTGTAGAATATAACTTTTTCAGATTATGCATAATTATCATCTTTGAAATATTATTCCTTAATTCAATTAAATGGATATAGTAAACAAATTCAAAATTTCTGTAGCCGTAGATGTCTTACTTCATCAGTTATCAATGATTGATTTCGCTTAAAACTGATGCATTTTAAAGCTTATAAACTCCATATTACCAAAACGCAAGGTGATGGACAAAATTTGAAAAAAGATTCGAGTTCAGAACGCTTAAATCTACCAAATCAATCATTCAATCATAGGCATCAAAATGCTGTTCCTTAAAGTTGTTAATTAAATTCTTTTGAAAATGATTGGACGAGTTTTATGAAAAAAAAATCCTTCTAAAATTTTAAGAAATTTATCTTATTCTTCTTCATATTTTGATTTAATTTTAAAAAAAATGAATTCTACAGAAAAACTATTTAAATTTTACGAAATATTTTTCTTAATTTTCTCTTTGTTTTTCAAATCTGAATTTTCGTATTTTAAAAACATAATCTACAGCTTTTGAAACTAAATTTTTAATAAGAAAAACAAAGTTTCCACCTTCTGTCCTTTTTAGGACCCAATATTGCAATCGATTGCGACAAAATATTCAGATTTTCAAATTCTAAACTTCGATTGAAAATTTTTAAAAAATTATGTTATTTTAATCATATTAAATAATGTTTTTAATCCATCATGAATTTAAATTTATCTTATCTATAATGGATTTAATTCGAAGTACCAACTTTAAAGTAAAATTTAAATGCGCAATTTAAACTAAATATGTATTATCTTTGTGGTTTGAATATTAACAACAAAACTTGGAATTCATTATTATTATTTTATCAGTTTCTTATTGATCATTTCCCAATCTGTAATTTGTTAGTATAACTGAACATGTTGTTTTTTAAAGATATGTAAAAAGTTATTATTTTGAACTTCAGATATTTATTGAAAATTAGAATTTATTATATTTTGAGCTTGTGTGATAATTATAAGTAAGAAAATAGTTTAAAATTTATTTTCCTATTTCTTGTGTATTTTTGGTATTGTTATTATTTTCGGCTGAACTTGAATTTCGAACCCCCCCATGGACGCGTCCTTCGAACGGGCCTGGTTCATGGTGTTCAGTAAAACCCTCGGAATAATTAAAGAAAAACGATATTTAGAATTATATCCAAAATGTGATACAAGTTTTATAGCTGTCCAGCTGATTTTTTTCTGAGAATCTCTTCAAAACAACGAATACTAAATGAACCACACATTTCAGGTTATGAGAAAAAAAATTTCTTCATTAAAAATGAGGAAAATTGTGTTTCTCAATGATCAGTTGCTAAAATAACTAAATTCTTATTTTTAATGCAGTCAATTTAAAAAAAAATCGGGAATACATTTTAAGTTCTCGCCAATGACATGCTCATGATTTCAGCTAATCGCAGTGTTCATATAAATACAAAAAAAAGCTCTAGGTAGCTGAAAATGGATTTAAATATAGAAAAAACCTCGAGATTTCAGTGGCTCCAGAGACAGTATCAGGAGCCACTATTTTTTAGGAGCTAATGCGCAAAAAAAAAATTAGGTGAACTTGGTGAAAATTTATGAAAAACACAACAAATGGAACAATTGGATGAGCTGTTTAGAAAGTTCATTTCCCGACCATCAAAGTGTTCCCGGGAATCGGTAAATCTGACTATTCCTTTCCCGGAAATTCTCGGGTTCCCGGGAAAAATTAAAATGAAGATCTTTAATCTATACTGCATCCGAAATCTTATCTACATATATGGTATTTTTTTAATTTAGCGCCTCAAAAATTCAACCAGCAATTATTGAATCCAAGTCCCAAAAACAAAGTAATTTCGCCGACCAACTTGATTGATTCTTGCTGCAAAAATTTGGAATAATCGAAACAGAGTTTTCCCTAGTGATAGAATTTGGTTAGCTAGACTTTAGGTTATTCATCAAATCTCGTCAATTTTCTGATAATTATCTTTTTGTGTCCAAATACATATGTCATTATTTTGCGAATGTTTTGCTACAGTAAACAGTTTGCAAATCTGAAGTTTAAAATGATGAGTGCTGCAAAATAAAACATTCAGAATCTTTTCGTGGCGTTTCTTAATTAACATTGCTTGGTTTTATAAACTCTATTTCGTTTATCACTTTTACGCTAAGTTTTCGAAAGAAAAAACTTTCAAATTCAATATATTAACCAGTTTTTACGAAATAAAAATGTTTGAGTCTAAGCCATAGTAACAACTATACTTGCTCAATCTGATCCATTTATTCAATTTCAATCGTGAAAAATTTTAGTAATTTAGCACTTCTTATTGGCATCGGGAATTCCCGGATTTCTTTAGCGTTTCCCGGGATTTGAGGATTCCTGAATTTAGTTTATTCTCGGAAACTCCGGTTGGAAATTCTCGGTTAGGACACTTTATTGCTGTTATCAGGACTTCTGGAGGATATACTATATTGCTGGAGGACCTGCAGGAATGTGTTACTTTTGCGGCAAAAAACGTTAGGTGGTAGACAACCACATAAAAAATCCCGTGTGATCGAGACTTCGAAATACTCTTCAAATTTATGGATCAATGCGTAATGCTCTCTCAAATGCCGCTGCTCTTATAAAATCAACAAATTGATTTCAATCATTTAATTACATTTTGTAGTACATCAAAATTTTTTAAAATCCTTTAGGCGAATAAAATGTTGTCTGTAAGTCAATTTGGTAAAAATATACAAAAATGAATTTGATTTCAACTCATGTTGCTCATGAACAATAACCTCATCAAGACAACCACTGCTTCACCAGCAATGTTTCGAGGGAAGCAAATTTCGTTACATATAAAATTCTCTTTCTTCAATATTCGGCACCCTCCATATGAGGTTACATTGGCGATCCTGCCAAAAACAACCAGAAGGTAAAATTGGGCATGGAAAAGTGCTTGGAAGAAAACCACAGTGGTTTGGTCGGAATCTTACTGACCTCCCCGGTACATAGTCTGGCACAGCCAGAAGTTGCAGAAGAATGTACAACTTATTACCATTATCATCGTTTGCCACATTGACAAAGTGCATGTTTTCTGAAAACACACTTCATAAAACTGCC
The DNA here is from genome assembly GCF_029784155.1 of Uranotaenia lowii. Taxonomy (NCBI): domain Eukaryota; kingdom Metazoa; phylum Arthropoda; class Insecta; order Diptera; family Culicidae; genus Uranotaenia; species Uranotaenia lowii. Next base: position 113,634,027 of record NC_073692.1, read on the forward strand.
AAGTCACACACAGAGGGCTCTCCATACTTCCTCTTTCTCTAGGTTGCCCTTGTGTTGTTTGCTTGGTTGTTGCCGGTTGGTTTGGCTCGATGCGGTCGACCGGATGGTGGTAAATCTTTGTTCTCTCTAAACCAGCTAGCCAGAGTTCCACCAGGGCACAGTCCTTTTCCTTCGTCCATAGTTCCGGCACTTCGGTCCACCTTACTTCCTCCAGACAAACGGCAAAATGTTTTCGTTAAGGTCCAAACGATGAATTTATTCTGTTCACCCGAAATATGTATGGAGGCAGCACAATGTTCCATTGATTCCAACAGTTTTATTTATATCTTTTGAATCCAGAAAAATGCTAGAGGTCCAGTTCTTCGGTTATAAACCATCGGTAAAAGCCTTTCTAGAAAGATGATATTTCAATTTTGTCTCAGTTGAACTGGGGGAAAAATTCCTGGAACGATAAAATATGATTTGAAAATGAGTGAAAAGCGGTCGATGATATAAATGTGAAGATTTTTAAATAGACTAACAAAAAAGTAATATTTTCTAATTTAACGTTTGATTCTGTTTAATTACATTCAACCTTGTTGAGGCATAAATCATGCTTAAGTGGGATGCAACAAATCTAATCTCAGCTGACAATTTCGTGCCACAATGATTTAATTTACTTTTGGACAGATGGAAGATTCCCATTTTTCCCTAGATTAACTCTCTAGATAGCTGTCAGACTGCCATTGTGGGCCAGTATTGAACACTTTCATTCGTAAACCGGTGACAGCTTTACTGGTGCAACTAATTTAAACCCCAAAATGGAGTCGAGATGTTTCGGTGATCAATTCGGCGACAAATCTAAAGAAGCTTTCCCGGAGTGTCACTGACCTGATGCTGAAGTCATCAATTTGAAAGGATGTAATTTTGGCTCGTCAGCTCCTCTGGTTCAGCATTCCGAAAAGCGACCTACAGTCGCCCCCTTCAAAAAACCACTAAAATTGTCGCGTTCTTCGTGATTACATTCCACCAGTAGGTACCGAAGCATGGTTATCAAATCTTCTCCCGTCAAGTTTTCAGCTGAGGTAGGTGCTGGTTTCCGGGGCGAGATGTCAGAACACGGTAATAGCACCAGATTATACAGATTACCTTTCGTCGCTCGGATTCATTCAAGATTTCTATTTGGAAGTGGTACCAATTCTCCGATGACAATGGTGGAGTGAGAAATCAGGGGCGTAAGTTGTCTGTTAAACCGGCAAACAAATCTTGTACAAAGATACATGATATACAAGATTTTGTCAAACTAACATTCTAGGAACTGGAATATCCACTTTCGACTTTTGAATATTCTCGACTTTCAACTTTCAACATTCGACTTTTAAATTCTAGAATTTCAAATTTAATTGTTGTTTTCGTCTGTCTGTCTTTCAACTCCCGACTCCCGACTCCCGACTCCCGACTCCCAACTTTCGACTCCCGACTCCCAACTCTCGACTCCGTACTCCCGACTCCCGACTGCTGAATCCCAACTTCAAACTACCGACTCCCGAATCCCGACTCCCGACTCCAGACACTCGATTGTCGACTCTCGATTGTCGATCCTCGACTGTCGACTCTTGATTGTCGACTCTCGACACTCGATTGTCGACTCTCGACTGTCGACTCTTGATTGTTGACTCTCGACACTCGATTGACGACACTTTATTGTCGACCCTCAACTGTCGACTCTTGAATTTTGACTCTCGATCCACGACTTTTGACTCTCAATTGTCAACTCTCGACTGTCGACTCTCAAATGTCGTTTCGCTTCTGTCGACTCTCAACTATCGACTTTCGTCTGTCAATTGTCGACGTCAACTCTTGACTCGCTCTCGACTGTCAAATCACGATTGTCGACTCTCGATTGTCGTCTCTCGACTGTCGACTCTTGACTGTCGACCCTCGACTGTCGACTTAAGTCTGTCAACTCTTGACTCTCTCTCGACTGTCGACTCACGATTGTCGACTCTTGATTTTCGTATCTCGACTGTCGACTCTCAGCTGTCGACCCTCGACTGTCGACTGTCGTCTCTCGACCTGTTGAATCCCGACTGTCGACTCTCGACTGTCGAATTTCGACTGTCGAATCTCGACTATCGACTATCGACTATCGATTATCGACTATCGACAATCGACTCTCGACTGTCGACTATCGACTCTCGACTGTCGACTCTCGACTGTCGAGTCTTTACATTCGACTGTCAACTCTCGACTGTCGACTCTCGACTCTCGACTGTCGACTCTCGACTGTCGACTAAGACTGTCGACTATCGACTATCGACTCTCGACTGTCGACTCTCGACTGTCGACTCTGGACTGTCGACTTTAGTCTGTCAACTCTTGAATCTCTCTCGACTGTTAAGTCACGATTGTCGACTCTTGATTGTCGTCTCTCGACTGTCGACTCTCAGCTGTCGACCCTCGACTGTAAACTGTCGTCTCTCAACTGTTGAATCCCAACTGTCGACTCTCGACTGTCGAATCTCGACTGTCGAATCTCGACTGTCGAATCTCGACTGTCAAATCTCGACTGTCGACAATCGACTGCCGACTATCGACTGTCGACTATCGACTGTCGACTATCGACTGTCGACTTTCGACTGTCGACTCTCGACTGTTGACTCTCGACTGTCGATTCTCGACTGTCGACTCTCGACTGTCGACTATCTACTGTCGACTGTCGACTGTCAACTCTTGACTCTCGACTGTCGACTTTCGACTGTCGATTCTCGACTGAAGACTCTCGACTGTTGACTCTCGACTAACGACTTTCGACTATCGACTCTCGACTCTCGACTGTCGACTATCGACTATCGACTATCGACTATCGACTCTCGACTGTCGACTCTCGACTGTCGACTCTCGACTGTCGACTCTCGACTGTCGACTCTCGACTGTCGACTCTCGACTGTCGACTCTCGACTGTCGACTCTCGACTGTCGACTCTCGACTCTCGACTCTCGACTGTCGACTCTCGCCGGTCGACTATCGATTATAGACTATCGACTGTTGAATCTCGACTGTCGACTCTCGACTATCGACTCTCGACTATCGACTCTCGACTGTCGACTCACTGTCAACTCTCGACTATCGACTCTCGACTGTCGACTCTCGCCTGTCGACTCTCGCCTGTCGACTCTCGACTGTCGATCCTCGACTATCGACTCTCGACTGTCGACTCTCGACTGTCGACTCTCGACTGTCGACTCTCGACTGTTGACTCTCGACTGTCGACTATCGATTATCGACTCTCGACTGTTGACTCTCGACTCTCGACTTTCGACTCTCGACTGTCGACTGTCGACTCTATACTGTCGAATCTCGACTGTCAACTCTCGACTGTCGGTTCTCTACTGTCGATTCTCGACTGTCAACTCTCGACTGTCGACTATAAACTGTTGACTGTCGACTCTCGACTTTTGACTTTCGACTGTCGATTCTTGACTGTCGTCTCTCAACTGTCGTCTCTCGACTGTCGACTCTCGACTGTCGACTGTCGACTCTCGACTGTTGACTCTCGACTGTCGACTCTCGACTGTCGACTCTCGACTGTCAACTCTCGACTGTTGACTCTCGACTCTCGACATTCGATTCTCGATTCTCAACTGTCGACTCTCGACAGACGATTTCTCGACTGTCGATTCTTGACTGTCGTCTCTTGACTGTCGACTCTCGACTATCGACTCTTGACTGTTGACTCTAAACTGTCGACTTTCGACCGTCGACTCTCGACTGTCGACTCTTGACTGTCGACTCTCAACTGTCGACTTTATACCGTTGACTCTCGACTGTCGACTCTCGATTGTCGACTCTCGTCTGTCGACTCTCGATTGTCGACTCTTGACTGTCGACTCTCGACTCTCAGTTGTCGAGTTTCGACCGTTGACTCTCGACTGTCGACTCTCGACTGTCGACTCTCGACTGTCGACTCTCGACTGTCGACTCTCGACTGTTGACTCTCGACTGTCGACTTTCGACTCTTGACTGTCCACTCTTGACTGTCCACTCTTGACTGTCGACTCTCGACTATCGACTCTCGACTATCGACTCTCGACTGTTGTCCCTAAAATGTCGGCTTTCGACCGTTGACTCTTGACTGTCGACTCTCGTCTGTCGACTCTCGACAGTCGACTCTTGACTGTCGACTCTCGACTGTCGACTCTCGACCGTCTCCTCGAATGTCGACTCTCAACTGTCGACTCTCGACTGTCGACTGTCGACTCTCAACTGTCGACTCTCGACTTTCGACTCTCGACTGTCGACTCTCGATTTCGACTCTCGATTTCGACTCTCGACTGTCGACTCTCGACTGTCGACTCTCGACTGTCGACTCTCGACTGTCGACTCTCGACTGTCGACTCTTTACTGTCGACTCTCGACTGTCGACTTTCGACTGGCGACTCTCGACTGTCGACGCTCGACTTTTTACTCTCGACCGGCGACTCTTGGCGGTCAACTCTTAACTCTCGACCCTCTCGAAAACTGTCGATTCTCGACTCTGACTCTTGGCTGTCGATTCTTGATTGTCGACTCTCGACTGTTGACTATCTACTTCGATTGTCGACTGTTAACTCTCAATTGTCGGCTCTTGACTCTCCTTTGTTAACTGTTGACTTCCGACTGTCGACACTTTACTGTTGAAATCTCGACTGTCGACACTCGACTGTTGAAATCTTGACTGTCGACTTTCCACTGTTGACTCTCGATTGTCGACTGTCGACTCTCGACTGTCGACTGTCGACTGTCATCTCTCGACTGTCGACTCTCGACTGTCAACTCTCGACTGGCGACTCTCGACTGTCGACTTTCGACTGTCGACTCTCGAATGTCGACTTTCGACTGTCGACTCTTAACTCTCTACTCTTTCGAAAACTGTCGATTCTCGACTCTGACTCTTTGCTGTCGATTCTCGATTGTTGACTCTCGACTGTCAACTCTCGACTGTCGACTCTCGACTGTCGACTACCGACTGTCGACTATCTACTGTCGATTCCCAACTGTCTATTCCCGACTGTCGATTCCCGACTGTCGACTTTCGACTGTCGATTCTCGGCTTTCGGCTTTTGACTGTTGATTCTCAACTGTCGACTCTCGACTGTTGACTCTCGACTGTTGACTCTCGAAAGTCGACTCTTGATTGTCGGCTTTTGACTATCAATTTTCGACTGTCAACTTTCTACTCTTTACTCTCGACTCTCTCGAAGTTTGTCGACAGATAACTTCCGAATCTCAACTGTCGACACTAGAATCTACACTGTCGACTCTTGACGGCCGTTTATCGACCCTCGACTGTCTATTATCAACTTTTGATTCTCGACGATTGCTCCTCATCAGTCGAATGTATTTTGTCGATTGTCGACTGTCGAATGTCGACTGTCGAATGTCGACTGTCAACTTCTCACTCTCGATTGCGTTTCTCAACCGTCATCTTGCAACTGCCGACTCTCGCATGTCAACTGTCGACTGTCGACTCTAGACTTTTTACTTTCGACTATCTGCTTTCGGCTTTCGACGCTAGATTGCTGATTATTGACTCTCTAATGTCACATGACGCATGACGCGTTTATTTCGACTTTTAACTCTTTTGACTCTCTAATGACTCTTTTCATACTTTTGATTCTTTTGACTCTTTTGACTCTTTTGACTCTTTTGACTTTTTTTTGACTCTTTTGACTCTTTTGACTCTTTTGACTCTTTTGACTCTTTTGACTCTTTTGACTCTTTTGACTCTTTTGATTCTTTATGACTCTTTTGACTCTTTTGACGCTTTTGACTCTTTTGACTCTTTTGACTCTTTTGATTCTTTTGACTCTTTTGACTCTTTTGACTCTTTTGAGTCTTTTGACTCTTTTGACTCTTTTGACTCTTTTGACTATTTTGACTTTTTTGACTTTTTTGACTCTTTTGACTCTTTTGACTCTTTTGACTCTTTTGACTCTTTTGACTCTTTTGAGTCTTTTGACTCTTTTGATTCTTTTGACTTTTTGTACTCTTTTGATTCTTTTGAATTTTTTTACACTATTGACTTTTTTTGACTCTTTTGACTCTTTTGACTCTTTTGACTCTTTTGACTTTTTTGACTATTTTGACACTATTGACTCTTTTAACTCTTTTAACTCTTTTGAGTCATTGGACTGTTTTAACTTTTTTTATTTTATGTTCGAAAAGAATGAAAAAATAAGGTTTCCAAACCATCAAAACGAAAATTTGAATCAACAACGCCTCTGACAGGTTAGAAAATTTCAGTGCCACAAAAATGCCACAAGCGAACTGTCATCGTTTATTTTCTCTTCCTCCCACACGCTAATCCGCCAAAATATTCAAAACTCGAGCAAAACCAAATAGTCTTCAATTCGACGAAATCTGTTCGCTCACGCTCTTCCTCTTACTTTTCCTCGAAAAATAAAGACATCACCAATTGGGAGCCTGTCTTCATTATCATAATGAAAACCTGTAATATTTCGTCTCTTATTGAGTCCAAGGAGGAAAACACCAGCGAGCTATCATATTTCGGTCCTTTTGTAGGTGGTGGGGGAAAAAGCAGAACAAAATCGATGGAGGAACAACTTCACCGAAAGAGCAGAACGAAAATCAGCAATTTTTATTCATCTCAAAACCCTCCGTCCAATGTTTTCCCCCGGAAAGGTAGCTAAGCTGAAAACTTTGCTTGTCCAAACGATTTAACGTTTGCCAAATTTTGCCGACTCTTAGGGCCGGCGCATTTAATCCGGACTTTTTATTTGACAAAAATATCTGTATGGATTTCTGCCGGCTTTGCTTTTCGGCTTCGGAGTCGTCGTCCGTTTTTATTATTTCTACTTTCACTATCGTTTGCATTTTCGCTAGCTGGTTGAATGAAAAGAAGAAAAACCCGAAAGATGCTCCATCAGCCCACAGCAGCAGGTTCAAATGCTGCTGACGGATAAGAAAGAGGGATTCGGATTAAATAAACACTGTAAGTTTGGGAAGATTTTTTTTTAGCTTGAGATTAAGATTCCTCCAAAATTAATTTGTGTTTGAAGAAGAAAAAACTTTCAATTCTATGTTTTTTTAAAGAAAAAATACTTAACACTTAATGTTTATTCTACGGAAATAATATTCAATATTGCATCTATAATTGAAATAATGCTAAAATTATCTTGTGACTAAATAATGAAAATAAATAAAGGAGGATCAAATTTTGAGAATAGATTTTCAGGAATTATTATTGGTATTTTTTTTTTCATAATCCTCTGAGTTCTCTTCTGAATCATTTTGAAACTCTATAAGATTTTGGTTGGCTGGTTTCAGATTTGTTTTTCCTTTCCTTTCTACTCTGATTAATCTAGTTCAATTATAGTTTTCATTATATTTGAATTCAAAAATTTCTTTATTTTATAACTTTAAAAGAAGAGTAATATTCATGTGACGCTTAACTCTCATCAAACAAAACTAAAATCAGAAGTTTTGTGATTTCTTTTGTCATTTGAGTTAAGTACAATGATTTTCATTTTCTTTTTATTTTCAAAACCATGAAGACATAATAAAGCAGCTGCAGTCCATTCGATCCCACGCGCTTTCAACCTTTCGAAAATCTGCTGCAAATTAATGAATGGCATTCTGGGGTGAAATCGAAAACTTTGGCGGAAAGTTCATCTCATTATTTTCTTCCCCCGGACGCTCCTCCTTCGACTTTCTTTGAAACCTCCCATCTTGTGAAAACAGTCTGGTTAAATGTTACGTTCATCGTCTGGATGCAAATGAAAAGATGCTCCCTTTCATTCGAAATTTACCATCATCTACCACGCGCCACCCCAACTCCTATACCTATATAATCAATGCCACGGTTTTTAAGTAAGTTTCTCAATTTACTCAACTTTCTTCGCCTTTCAGAAAAACGGGGATCTTTTTGCTTAACTTCAACTTGCCAGCACAGTTGTATGGTGGGTGCAAATGGGATGGTGGCTTCTAAGAGTTGGAACCGTACGAAAATCCCCCATTAAACTACCAAAGCCATCAGAAATCTGTTGAACGTTGAAGAAGACCGAGAAGGAAGTGGCTGTGGCTGCTGAATGTGGCGCGTTGCAGGAAGGAAACAGCTTGACAAATCAGTCGATCGTTATGAATTATGGAAAACTATGATGCTTCTTCAGGTTTGCAGTGCTGTTTGGCTTTGGGAAAGTTGTTCTCATTAATTGAGATCAAACCGATGCGGTTTGTTATGCAGATAAGAAAATTATTTTGTTTTACCAAGCTTGAATAAAATTGACATTTATATGTAAGTTCTATGCTACTCAATTTTTTTTTTGTTTAAAGAGAATTTAACATTCGTGGTCATTCACCCTCATGATAATTTATTTTTATTTTATTTTTATTAAAATCTTTGTTATCTTATTTTGATCGCCGCTGGGATATATTCTTATCTAAGTTTGTGGCATATCGGCAAATTGAAAATCTAATTAGAGAGCAATTAAGACAGACATGAAAATTGATAGGTGGAAAGGTCAAAGCTAGAGCGCTTTGGGTAGAAGAAACGAATAGATGGTGAAACTGTGAGCTTAGGGCATTGTTTTTTATCGACAGCATGAAACTGCTTGTGTGATTCTTTACCCAGCACCTGCTGGCTGTTTGTAGTAAGTGACGAAGAAGCCACATTGCTACCCACAACCAGCTCAGATGGGTCGAACACATGAGGTTGCGTTCGACCGGGCAAAAAATCACACAAGCAGCGCTCACAAGTGCTGTTTTGATTGCTGAAACAATTCTATCGATGCGTGCTACTTGTTCAGGTACATCAGATGGTTGCTACTTATTGTTTTTTCGCATGTTATCCATCCGCTGCCTTACTTTTTCGCCAAGTGCCTCGTGTTGAATCGTGTTGTTATTTGTTTTCCCATTTCCCCCCCTTCTTTTAGCCATTTGATTTTGTTATCTTATTTTGATTTGGGAAATGGGAAAACAAATAACAACACGATTCAACACGAGGCACTTGGCGAAAAAGTAAGGCAGCGGATGGATAACATGCGAAAAAACAATAAGTAGCAACCATCTGATGTACCTGAACAAGTAGCACGCATCGATAGAATTGTTTCAGCAATCAAAACAGCACTTGTGAGCGCTGCTTGTGTGATTTTTTGCCCGGTCGAACGCAACCTCATGTGTTCGACCCATCTGAGCTGGTTGTGGGTAGCAATGTGGCTTCTTCGTCACTTACTACAAACAGCCAGCAGGTGCTGGGTAAAGAATCACACAAGCAGTTTCATGCTGTCGATAAAAAACAATGCCCTAAGCTCACAGTTTCACCATCTATTCGTTTCTTCTACCCAAAGCGCTCTAGCTTTGACCTTTCCACCTATCAATTTTCATGTCTGTCTTAATTGCTCTCTAATTAGATTTTCAATTTGCCGATATGCCACAAACTTAGATAAGGATTAAAATCTTTATAACTTTTTTTTCCAATTCGTGATCAAAATAGAAAGATAGAATGAAAAGAAAAACTACATCAAAGTGATAAAATACTGTTTTTGGGAGATTATACAATTGTTTCTGTACAAAGAGAGTAATCTTTCGAAATAACTTACTGCTTTTATTTAAATGGTCTTTTTCTTATGACTAGAATTGAAAAGGATTTCTAAAGTCTGTCTGAGTTGATATTTTTAAAAATAGATACAGGCATTCTCGTGAAAAGGGAAATTTGAGATTACTTCACAGTATTCGATGTATTTTTGAAATTTTCTTTAAAAATATTTAAAATTAGGCTTAAAGAAAAAAAAATGTTTAATCTATTTTAAAAAAAATCGATCGACGCGATCAAAAATTTGAAAATGAGGTTTAAAATCGCCTAACAGGCGATTTCATTCTATTTTTATCGGATGTTTGTTTGTTTTAATTTTTTTTTCAATAAGCTGTTGCGATTGGCGAATTGCAGCTCAAAACGACGCTCAGGCACAGCGGTAAAAATGATAATATTATGGATTCAAATGTCAAACGCGTACCTGTGGTGGTTTTGTAATACATAAATTAAAACGTAAAAACCTAGGTGTTTAATAAGGAATTTCCTTGATAGAATCGGGTAATACAGTAAAAATTAAATAACATTCAAGTTTCAATTTGTGAATCAATTTTGTTGTTCAACCTCCATTTATTTTATTTCTCCGAAAAAAAGTGTATAGCAACAGCTTAGAAGTCATCCCGGAGCAAGTTAGCATGATTATGATTCCAGTAGCACATTTTTGAAACAAGGCCAATTATTACCTGCCATGTAACCTAGAAAGAGTTATTCATTAAATTTTCAATCATCTTAAACATGTTTTGAAAAATAAAAATGCATTCAAATTTTTTTTTTTAGATTTGCTACAAGTTTGGAATAAGACATCTTTGAGTGTGAGGAAAACTCAGAATAATTCGACTTCCTTGAATAAAACGGCTACCGGAAAATTGGAAAAAAAGTGATATCGATGTGAAATGTTATTCAGATAAATCTGTAGGGGAGAATGGGATAACGTGGGCCACCCTACACAGCAAAAATCATTTCTAGTAAAATTACGCAAATGTTCTGTAACAAAAAGGAGCTAAACATTTACCGTAATTTTACAGGTCGAAAAACAAATTACGTGATATTTAATTTCCAGTGTACAACTTTTTTACAGGACATTTGCTGTAATGAATAATGAATCTTCGTTAAATTTCAAGGAAAACAATTAAAAATTACAGGTTGATTTATTTTAAAGTTTGTAGTTATAGCAACACGTAATAGTCAAAAACTTTTTGTGTGTAAATATCTAAGATGTGTGTTGAGATAAAAATCTCAATCCAACTGGCATCTTGTTTGCTTTGCGTAAGCATATTTTTCTATATATCGTTAACTTATGTACGCATGATACGCTTTTTTTTTTATTAAACTTACATAACTAATCAAACAACCGCAAATTCATCGGTGGGGAAGCTCATAACAAAAATTTGCTCATATGCTCATGACCTTAGCACAGACAAACAGATTGCAAGTGTCCTGTTTTTATTCTTCGCAAACGGCAAATCTGCCCCTAATTGATGAAGCTAAGCTAAATCGACAACAGGGGCTCTGGTATCACTAAAATGAAAAATAAACATTAAAATTAAACATTAAACATTAAAATTAAACATTAAAATTAAACATTAAACATAAAACATAAAACATAAAACATAAAACATAAAACATTAAACATTAAACATTAAACATTAAACATTAAACATTAAACATTAAACATTAAACATTAAACATTAAACATTAAACATTAAACATTAAACATTAAACATTAAACATTAAACATTAAACATTAAACATTAAACATTAAACATTAAACATTAAACATAAAACATTAAACATTAAACATTAAACATTAAACATTAAACATTAAACATTAAACATTAAACATTAAACATTAAACATTAAACATTAAACATTAAACATTAAACATTAAACATTAAACATTAAACATTAAACATTAAACATTAAACATTAAACATTAAACATTAAACATTAAACATTAAACATTAAACATTAAACATTAAACATTAAACATTAAACATTAAACATTAAACATTAAACATTAAACATTAAACATTAAACATTAAACATTAAACATTAAACATTAAACATTAAACATTAAACATTAAACATTAAACATTAAACATTAAACATTAAACATTAAACATTAAACATTAAACATTAAACATTAAACATTAAACATTAAACATTAAACATTAAACATTAAACATTAAACATTAAACATTAAACATTAAACATTAAACATTAAACATTAAACATTAAACATTAAACATTAAACATTAAACATTAAACATTAAACATTAAACATTAAACATTAAACATTAAACATTAAACATTAAACATTAAACATTAAACATTAAACATTAAACATTAAACATTAAACATTAAACATTAAACATTAAACATTAAACATTAAACATTAAACATTAAACATTAAACATTAAACATTAAACATTAAACATTAAACATTAAACATTAAACATTAAACATTAAACATTAAACATTAAACATTAAACATTAAACATTAAACATTAAACATTAAACATTAAACATTAAACATTAAACATTAAACATTAAACATTAAACATTAAACATTAAACATTAAACATTAAACATTAAACATTAAACATTAAACATTAAACATTAAACATTAAACATTAAACATTAAACATTAAACATTAAACATTAAACATTAAACATTAAACATTAAACATTAAACATTAAACATTAAACATTAAACATTAAACATTAAACATTAAACATTAAACATTAAACATTAAACATTAAACATTAAACATTAAACATTAAACATTAAACATTAAACATTAAACATTAAACATTAAACATTAAACATTAAACATTAAACATTAAACATTAAACATTAAACATTAAACATTAAACATTAAACATTAAACATTAAACATTAAACATTAAACATTAAACATTAAACATTAAACATTAAACATTAAACATTAAACATTAAACATTAAACATTAAACATTAAACATTAAACATTAAACATTAAACATTAAACATTAAACATTAAACATTAAACATTAAACATTAAACATTAAACATTAAACATTAAACATTAAACATTAAACATTAAACATTAAACATTAAACATTAAACATTAAACATTAAACATTAAACATTAAACATTAAACATTAAACATTAAACATTAAACATTAATAATCAAAATGACAAATCGAAAATTTTCATCATAGTAGCAGTATTTTTTTGAATCTCCATGAAGATCATGATACGGTTTCCGTTTGTTTTCATTCAGTTTCAATTTGGTTAACCTTGAGTTCAAAATTTGGTAATTAATTCCAACGATTTGGATCTATGGGAAAAAGCTGCTCGAACCAATGTATGAGAGGCAATCCTTTGAATCTTTCTGTTATCTCCGGACAATGTAGCTGAAGTTTTTGTGTAGCAAGCTTGGTTTAAGTTCATTTCACTGTTTTCACGACAGGAATTTCTATTCGCTATGGTTTTGATGCGGATGAATTGGTAACAAATCGTTTTGAAAGCGATGGTTCTTTTATTGAGTTAAGATTTGGAAAACACCCTAGCTTCTCGTTAGCTCAACTGGCGGAAAAACACGGAACCGAAAGTCAGAGTAACGGAAAACGTGTCCGCAATTAAAAAAAATATGATTAAAAAGATTAATATTTAAGGAAAAAGCTCGCAGCAGAACACAACTTTATCTTGCAGAGGATATAAAAACAAAATATAACAGTGAACTTGACATTCATTCCGATAGACATCGACACTCAACCAGTATAATATTCATACGCCAGGTTGGTCTCCTGTAGTAGAATGTTAATACATGGGCCCCGGAGAGGCGCAAGATGTGGGTTCAAGTCCTACCGAGAGACAAGGCGAATTTTATTCGCATGTTTTTCAACATCGATTTTCTCTTATCTAGTCCCTGAAATTTCATCTAAGTTGGATTCATTTCTCTACAAAAAAAAAAAGTTTCGCTGACTGAATGTTTGAGTCAAGACCCATCTCTGGGTCGCAGTTTAAAAACAAAATATAACTTCAAATAATAAGAGTACTACGCACTGAGAGGCAAGACATGATTTTTTTTTGTTTATGTTCGAAGAATTGTAATATATAAGTTGAATAATATACTACCAACGAACATGAATAAAATAACCATAATTGTTATGGAGCTAAATAAAACTGTTTTTTTTTTTTCAAATAAATATCAATTGGTAATTTTTTTTTCCGCCAGTTTGATTGTAGTGACAGCAACGAATCTGTTTTACTAAGTAGAACACTTACATATTTTAATCACCCTCTTTTTTTCACCCTCTGAAATTTCCCCACCAGAAAAGATAAGGCCGTTTCTATCACTTTTGGAAATTACATCCCAACTAAAAGTATAAAAAAATTTCTAATAGCAAGTTCACCGGTATTGGGAAAAAGAGGTGTAAATTTTGAGACTTTTAGCACATTTTGTTAATTTTGTCATGCAAAAACATTTTCATGATCTGCGGCCTTCCAGTTTTTTACAACACGTGTTGTAATTTCACGTGCTGTAATGCAAAAATAGCAATATTTTCATCACATACGGCTAAAATAGAAACAGTGCTGTAAAAAAATACAACGCTCATAGATTTTGAAACATTTTTGCACGATATAATTTACAAAATGTTTGATTTAGCACATTGTGTCAAAATTTCTACCACTTTTTCCCAAAACCAGTGGACTTGCTCTTAGAAAGCATCTTTTTGCCCTTTTACAGCAAAAAGTTTCGACTCGCAGGGCCAACTGATTTTCATTTATGGTTATGGTATACCTACTATCAAAAGAGTGATGATAGTTGTTTTTAAACACGCCAGTAAATAGTAATGGTTTTCAAAATTGTGATAACTGAAGAAACTATTTGATTTTGTACGAACAAAATGTTCTCATTCACCAAGAAAATTTTTAACTTACAAGAGATTTCAATACTTGACATAAATCTAGTAGATATCTTCGCAACATATTCTCTTTTTTAAATTGAAAAAAACTGTTATTCAAATTTATCAATATCAACACAAAAACACCTTTTTAAAATGGAACAATTTTTGAAAAGTACAGCCAGTTCAACAATTTTCCGAGAGTGGCTCAGTGCTCGTAGCACAAAAAAAGTAAACTTTTCCCTTCAAATCAGTTGCAATCATCCTTCGCCCAACTTCCATCCAGTCAGCCAGCTAGCCAGCCAGGGTGTTGCATTGCTGATGTAAATGTAATGACACCACTTTCACTGTCGATTTGGTTAGGTTTCGAATAACGGTCGTGTCCGGTTATTGCTGCAGATATTTCTATCTGGCACCCCATTCTTTTTTTGGTGCCACCAACTCCTTTTTCTTTTCTCTCACACTTGCCTTGTCTCGTTAGCAAAACCCCATCCGGTGTGTGGTGTGGAGTGTTTTCGGTGCACGGCATCTGTAGTTCGGGTATGAATAACAAGTACTGCGATTGGAATACAACGCTCGGCGGTTGTCAAACTTTGTGTACCAGAAATTAGATAGGATTTATAAACACATTCCAATGTCTATACTTAGCTTAAAATTGAACTTTGTATTTATTCGAGATACGTTTGAAAACGCCATGGCACGTTTACATATTCGACATTAAGTTTTCAGTTGAGATCGAAGCGTATTGGTTTGAATTTCTTCTTATGAAACCTTTATTCACCCAAAATGAAACCATTCTTGGAAACTCTCTTGAAATATTGCAATTAATTCGTTGATCAGGGGTAGTGTTTCAACAAAGTACCCATCAATGTAATAGAAACAGCTTAAGAAACACTGTTATGATAGACCTTCAATGGCATCCAGTATCGGGCTGCCCCAACTACGATGTTTGGCTCCAAAACCAGCACATTTTGGTTGGTTAAATTGGTTTGTCTTGCATCGCATGTTGAAGTTGTATAGTTGAACCACAATTCGAGCATATACAGACACCTAAACATACACACACACACACACTCTCTTTCAGATAGGGCAATTCGATGAACTCACCCACCCACACGGTTGCCATTTTATTCGGAACCAAGTACTTGCAGGTCATTTGTTGCGGACGGCTGGGGGCTTGGAGTAGAAATTTTGGAGCTCGAGAATCCAGAGGGTGCGGTTGCAACCAAACTAACCGCCCATATATGATCGTGTAGGGTTGCACTGAATATTTATCATTGCCCATAAAGGGCAACAGGAAACGAAATCTGGAACATAAGGGGGGCTTGGGTTTTGGGTTTTCAAATTCGAACAAAATGCCGGTACTTATTCAGCCGGCAAACGATGTCACCCACGTTATTTATTCCGGATTTTTTTTATTTCTTACCCTTCCAAGGAGCAAGTCAGGTGGGTAGTGTTAGACTGAGAAATGGAGGGGGTTGTTCGATGCCTTTGTTGCTAATGATGTGGAAACAGAGTTGGGATTTTACCGAAGATGGTCATCATTTTTCTTGGGTAACAGACTCGAACTTTGGCTTCTGAAGACAGCGGCTTATTTTTGTATACACTTGATTCTTTTTTCACACACGTTGTGTACGCTTAAAAAACATCTACCTCGTCTTTGGAATGGGTTTTTGTTAAGAAGTGTAACTTAAAAAGGACAGAGATTGAAACGAACAATTTGTACTTCAAATTTAATTCATCGAATTCTAATTTTATACATCGACAAGTTGGATACCATGTAGGAGAACTGGGTATAAAATGCGCAGAGCCAACATTATGCGCCACCATCAGTATTCCTAAACTAAACAATCATTTTTCAACATTTCTTAAAGCGCCTTTTTTCTATTTTCACTATTGTGCGTTCCTTAACATTCGTGAACCATCTAAGTTTTCTGTGTTGCGTTAATTCTACTAAAAACGAAAACAAAATTTAACAGAGGATATATGTAAATATATCATTTAAAAATTTAAATTTGTTATCAATTATCAACTTTCCTCAAAAATACAATAAACATTTTAAACTGAATTGAGTTATAGATATTTTTAAAGCATGAGTATAATCGTTATGCAGGTTTCAAAAAATTTGTAAAATGAAAACAAGTTTTTTTTATCTTTTTGCAGAAATGTCAAACATACTTATACCTAATGAAGTTTTTCATAAATTTTAAAAACTGTTGAAATTTACTTTTAAAGATCATGCGTTATAATCATCAAAATTTTATTCCTTAATGAATGAAGCACGATAAGTTAATGTTATGGTAATACGGGTTTATTCTAAAATCCTTCTTAAATAGTGAAAAACTTATCTTTCTTAATAAATTAACCGAACTTTAAGGTTCAGTTTTTATTTTAAATTTTCAAATAAATTTATCGAATTTTAAAGTCCAGCTCTTGAAATTGCTAGAATTTTTTTGATAGGTTCAGTTCGAAATTCTTGGTGTTCCAGAAACATAACCTATAATTTTTCGTATTAAAAATTTCACATTTCAAATAACAATTTTTATTTCCAAATTCAAAACACTACAGCGGAATCTTTCAATTAACCCTTCAGTTAATAATGAAGATGGATAGTGGCTGGAAAAAATGTCAATTTCAATTCTCCCCCCCACCTCTCACTTGATAAAAAAAGTTGAAGAGGTTGTGTATAAGACACGACCGCCAGGTAAACGTAGAATTACGAAGCAAGTGTATTTCTTGAAAAGTTTGGTGGCCCTGAAAAGGACCTTTTAATGTAGTTTGTGGTCCAGAAAAGGATCGTTTTCTGATGGTTGTTGTATTTTCAGTGGCGTTCTTCGGTGTTCGCAATTAGAAATCCTTGAAATCGAACCCGATAGCGTTAGGCGAGCTTGGTTGTACCCTGGATTTGTTGCTTCTAAGGCGAAAACATGAAAATATTGGACGATTACGTTAAAAACATAAAAGCAACGAAAAACCCCTACGAAACAACCAAAGAACCCATCGTGTTCGACAGGCTGGAAAGTTTTAAGAGGCCGACAATTGCGACGTGTTAGTTTCATTTCTTCGTAGCGCATTTTCCCGTCGTGTGGCCGCAGTAAGCGACGGTATCTGTTCGTGGTATTATCACAGTCAACCTTATTTTAGAGAGATGGAGAAAGAAATTGTCGGCTTGTGCAAACTTACACCGTGGAAACATTTCAAAATTTATTGAAAAGTTGAAAAAAAAAGCTGGTTGCGCTTCGGTCTGCAGTCGGCCCTTCGAGAATTATCTCGACAATTCTCAGCGCACGTCCTCTGACTCAAATCATTTCGCTTGCTGCTTTGTCGCATAACAAAAAACGTCACCGCTTACTGCGACCACACGGGAGAACGCCCAACGAACGAATGAAGTTCACGTCGCATGGTGGCTGGCTTTTTAAAACCTTCCAGCTTGTCCAACACGATAAGATTTTGTTTGTTTCGCAGGGGTTTTTAGTTGCTGTCGCAAATTTTATTTTCGTTCCTCTCGTTTCCTCCTATCATGCTGTTTATTTCTGTACTATCGAGGAACTGCTGACTGAAATTGTCGTGAATTTTGCAATGATGCGTGTGTGTGTGTGTGTGTGTGTGTGTGTGTGTGTGTGTGTGTGTGTGTGTGTGTGTGAGTATGCGTCGCTTGGAGTGTGTATGTTGGTATGTATGCGTCATCTTTTTCTGGCGAAATAAAGATTCTTTTCGTCAGAAAAAAATTTTTTTCGTCAGAAATTCCCAATTTCGCCCCAAATCAACGCACGTTGCCAAAATACATGCATTGCAAACATGAAAATTTCCCGGTTATGTTCCGAACTTCCCGGTTTCCCGGGGATGCGATGAAATTCCATGGTACTTCCCCGTTTTTCCGGTTCGCTGGCAACCCTGTATAATTGCTGCGTTGTGTAAACTTTGAGCGTGTGGGAGAAGTATGGTGTGTGCTGATTATGACACGCAATAATCATTACACACTGCACACACCATAAGCTTCACGAAACACACGCACATTGATTACACAACACATTTCACAATACACAACATCGAATTTATTCAAAGTGGGCAGGAATAACATTCGCTTCCTTTATCTCTCTCTGCCATCGAGGCCCTCCTCCACTGGAGCTCTCCACAACTGGTCGGCTCAGCAGCCGCTGATCGTCTCCGCTGCTGGCTGCTTCAAGCTGGTCCATGCTGCTGCACTAGTGAACAGAACTACTAATCGATATCGGTGTAGGATTACCACTGGTGGGGTCCAAACACCGATCGAAAGAGCAGCGAACTCTGTTCACCTCGACGGGCAAAGCGAAACTGAAACCGAGTCGATTAAAGAGCCCTTTGTTTTATACCTCTCGTAGGAAAGGAAAACAAAAACCCATCAAAGCAGGCGTTGGTGATGACGTCATAATCCTTTAGATAGGATGTCTTTGAAAGAGGCGTTTTTCGTGACGCGAGATCCGTTCGCTAATTTCAATTTGCCCCCCCTATAGTGTTGCCGTAAGACGTAATTCTACGTCAAAAAAATCGAATTTCGCGAAGATTACAAGACCATTAAACCATTTGTGGAAGATAGGAATTATTTGACCTTTTGTATTCTTGATTTAATTGAATTTTTCGATAAAAAAAAACTGGATTCCAGGTTTTGTGCAATGATATGGTATTCAATTTTATTATTTTGTTTTTGATTACCACCCTTCGCGATGTTCCAGCTCCGAATGACAAAAGAAGGATTTGAAATATGTCCCGGCCTAATTAACAATTATGACTATTATCCTAACAATTGATTATGTTTATGCATTAACCTGATCTGACATTTATTTAAGATTAATTTGAATTTATTTTGAAATTTCTAGTTCAGGATAAGAAACATTCCCAAGCAACCAAAAGTCCCATAAAACAGTTACAAAAACGCTTACTCTGCCCCATCATTGATTTGAAGTACGTTCTATGCAGCTCAAAATTAAAGTTCTTATAGATAGTTCCAAGTTCCAAAACAAGTCTTAATGATCTTCTATTCAGCTTTCAGCGGCCTCTTAACTCTGCTTCCAAAGAATCGCAAAATGAGCAAAAAATCTCTGTCTATCTCAACTGCACCCTTGGCATCGGTTCATATCACCTTCTCTTGATTATTTACTGTGTTCTGTACCGGTGCCGCCATTATGCCACGCGCCGTATTCCAAACTCGACGGATTGCTCAATTGCTTCTTACCTACATTTCCTGCTTATATCGCATCAGAATGGTCACTCAATTACAAAATTACTTATTGAAAAAAACTTGCCCGGCTTGAGGATCGAACCCGACCTTCGTGATGAGAATCGAACACGCTACCACTAGTCCACGCCTAGATGTTGTTCTAACTGAAACTAGAACTCGAAGTAGTGATTCGATTTTGAAAGCACATCAATGCACTTTTTGTGACTTACCAAATCCCGTTTTTAGCACTTTTGTGCCCTTAATGTGACTTAAGTCCCGTAAAACGTACGTATATATAACTTTTGTAACTTTCAAATTTGTTAATTTGTACATATAGTTCACTCATGGGAATCGGGCAAAACAAGTCACATACAACGTACATATTAGTCACTTTTGCAACTTTCAAGTTCATTAATGAGTACATAAAGTTCACTTAAAGAAATTGAGCAGTTGTTTCTCTTTGTCAGCCAATATGATGCCTTCATTCAAGTAAATATGTGACTTTTGGTTGCTTGGGTTTCTATTTCATTGTTATTTGTTATGGAAGATTTGATTTATTTTATCAATAAAGTTTATATTTTATTGAGTTTGTGTGATAATTATGAGTAAGAAAATGATGCATGATCATATCCTTTTTCCCCACATCCCCACCAAAATTGTTTTGCCAGGACCTCGGTTCTTAAGCATAAGTTTATTTTCTTTCATTTTTTCTCTTATATTCCTTTCTATCTATTGACCACCAGGACGTGACCGGCGCCGTTATTGATGTATAAAGAAAGAGCATCAGTTTTGTTCATTGAGAATATGCTTTCAATTCCAGACACCATTCTTTTGACCTCTGGGAAAAATTGATGGCCTGGGTCAATCACATTGTAGTACCCATTTTCAGTTGCATGATAAGAGGCTGAGAGTTTTTCCTTCAAGATGTTCTACATCGGGGGGACTTTAAGGTATTTAGGTTAGCGAGTATTCTAAACCCAAACACCTCAAAAGCAAATTAATAAAGCTCTCCACAGTTGCCAATGCGCAATTTGGCGGAATTCGTCTAGCTTCAAGCGTATTGGAGCTGTGAATCCAACTGAACCTTAATGTTTCATTGTACACGGCAAGGTGTCACTTAAAAACTGTTCAACCTTAAAAATGCATTCGTTTTAGCTTTCACAATTTAAAACGCGAATCAGTGCATAAATTTTCGCTTTGCATATATTTTATTTGATTTTTTTTTGGTAAACTAATCTCCTTTTTTATCAGCCACACTTATATTCGAAGAAATGTTAACGGTGCTGCCTAACTCTAGGGGCAAAAAACTCAAATAATATTCAAAGTTAAGCTTCTACAATTTCTCATTTACCCCCACGACTTCAAAATTCGTTTAAATCTGTCACTGTTCGAATCAATTTAAATTAATGGTCTTCCATTTTTTCTACCAAATTCATGTTCATGTTCATGGAATGTAGCTCAAATATGGGGTCGCAGCAAGCCGTGCTCGAGAACGGACGTGGTTTTTCGTCCCGAATAGAAAATTTGGTGAATTTCGAAAAATTAGAAATCCAATGCTGCCGGATAGAAAAGGCTCGGGATTCGGTTCTTGTTTTTTTTTTTTTAGTTTTTCGTGTGTTTCCGGTGCTATTTTTAAAATTTTGTTCCGAAAAGGATGGGCAGTGCCTGTGCTTTGTTTCCATGGGGTACCCTGTCTCGGGAAATAAGTGCGATATCAGGAGTTTTTTCTTCTCCGAGGCAGCTGAGGAGAGAAGGGCTTGTACTATGCCCTCCCGGACCAACCAAAATGGGCTGCGATGGAACAAGAGCCATACAATATGGTTTGAGCGGAACGGTTCGTGTATCCAAGTTTAAGATAAGTCAATTTTGTTTATTTATCCATTTCACTAACTTATCAAGTAATTTTGTCAGTAATAATTAGAAATTAGTTCAGAAGTTCTAGCAATTTCGATATTCGTAGCGAAGCTTGGAAATTTTATCATGAAATTGTGTTAAAGTCAGGTTGCAGAACCGCATGGTGATCCACAGCTACTCAAAGCTAAAGAAGCTTCCACTTAAATCCATAGATAAATTTTGATGACAAGTATCGACATTTTTTTTTCTTCTCTATTAAGTCGTCATGGCAACACGCGAGTATTTTCAAGCTTCTAGAAAAGTGAAAAGAAAGAGAAACAAAACGCAATTCAGATGGCGGTAGTGAAAAATAAGAAAAGGTTTTGATCCTTGCTAACAGTCGCGCAATGCTTAGAGTAGAAGTTTTTTCTTAAAAATGTGGGAATTGCATTCCATTTTCAACTGTAGCGAAAATTTTATACTCAATTGAATGAACCACATACATTCTAGTTTCACAGTACGATATCCTATAAATTACTTATAATTTTTTAAACAAATTTTCAATGTTCAATACCAAAGGTCAAAGATTTAAATTGCGACAAATAATTCTAACAGACATTAAATCATATTTGTACAATATAAAGTCTTAACATCGATATATGGTCTTAAGTAGAATCGATTAACATAACCACTTTGCAAGGTCGAAATAATCCCAATAAGAACACACATAAGGTTTAATTGTCAAAAATGTGAATTCTGGAAAACGATTTTAAATATACAGGTGGCTATCAACTAAATTTATCACGATGTAAAATGATGCCAAATCAAATACGATGGCTCAAAAATGATTATACAAGAATATACCGTAACAAAAAGTTTTAATCTAGAATACACCAATTAGATGAAAAAATAACTAAACAAAAACTGTATCAGTTGATTTGTTTTCTCCGTGCAATCGCGAAATAAATATGAGGCAAAGAGTTGAATTACACTGATGAGTTTTCAAAAACGATCAAATGCATATAAAAATCACTTCATCCATTAACAAAATTTTAAAATTTGAAATATCTTTTATTAATACTCTTCGAAGTTTTATAGAACTTTGTAAACTCTGAAAGGTCGTTTTTGAAAATACATTATTTAGTGTTTCAGGAATAAGAAATAGGGAAACAAGTTAGTTTAAAGCAAATTTATACACATATTTACCTAACTATTAAACTTCTTATCACTGCCTCAATGATAGAAATAGGAGTTTCCTTAAGAAAATTCTAGGAGCATAGGAGGTGTAGGAAAACTCGATCGCACCATTCACCAAAATGGATCCTGATCTATAACCTTTCCCCTACTAACAAAACCCCTTCCTTGGATATTTAAATATAGATTCGCAGACGTATAGACGGTTTCTATAGTTGGTGATATTAACTTACCTTTGTTTTGGATTTTTCAAAATTAGTCTTTGGAATATAAAGGGACAAAAGGTTGTTGATTGATCCTAGAAAGTATCCTACTAACAATCCTTCCTTCACTCCTCATTGACTACTAGGACGTGGCCGGCGCCGTTATTGATCATTTTCAAAGTGAGAGCATGAGTTTTGTACATTGTGAATGAACTGCTAATCCCAAGCACCATTCTTTTGGCCCTTGTACAAAACTGATGGCCTCGATCAATCACGGAGTAGCAACCATTGGCGAGGTAGAACTTGTTCTGCTTAGCCACGCCAGCGATCATGGAATTTGTAGTGCATGAGTTGAACAAAGCCTTATCTAATATGTTATCTGAAGTTTTGAATGAATTATCATATCTAAGCACTTCAAGTTCAATGATTTAAGGTGGATATGAGTAGTCAACCAAGCTAAGCTAAGCTAAGCTAATTCATGTTCATGTTCATGTTCAATGCAGGTCGTGACACAGGCGCGGTCCTACCTTTTCGGTTGCAAACATTTAACATATTTGTTGATTTAATGTCGTTTTTTTATTCGAACGCCGGTCTATTTCTAGTTTTCTCATTTTAAGCGTTTCTTAGATGTAGCTTTTGACAACTGCTTTTTATACAGTTGCCATTGGTATTGCAATATTAACACATTTTGAATCATTCTGCGCAAGAAGTAAATTAAAATTCGTATAAGCTTGGCTTTAATGACGATTGTCGTAAACTCCGTGTACAAGCGGGTTAAGAGGGTTAATAAAGTTCAATTGAAGTTTTTTTTCATAAGGTTTCAAATCGAAAACAGATAAACATAAACATAGAAAAACTTCGAAAGGCAACAATTTTTTCTCAATTATTTTTTCGTTGGCTGTGAAACATGATTTAAATAAAAAATTCAAAACTTTGAAATAAAGGGTATTAATTTATTTTTATTTTTTTCGATTACCTTTTAATAAATTTCATCAAAATCATTTAATAATTTTATAGGAAGTCCCGATTTTGACAGAAAGCATTATTAAGACAATTAAACTAGATAATTTCAATTAAGAAGATGCACTTGAATTTTAGAATCACACAAGAAGTTTAAAGATGTTCACAACACAAAAGCCTTAGTTAACATTTTACACCAACTTTTCGATTGCTTTCATCCTTCCATGTTCCAGTACATCGTGTATAAAAGATAATCTAAATAGCGTACTAATATAAATGGTATACCAATTGGTTCAGAATTCAAAGCATTACATTTTGATGTCTAAAGTTTATTTCTCGATAAAATAGTTCATGAAGTCGTTTCGCGTACTCCACAAATTGCCCATTTCAAATTTTCTCAACAATTTCACATTTTCTATTTATGATTGAAAGTTATGTTTGAATGGTTACTTTTAAAGAGTGGTTTTTTTTTTAATTCTGAAAAATAAGAACTGCTGAAATGCTGAGTGGTCACCTGGAACCTAAAATTATTAGGAAAAGATCGATCTCCTAGATTGATTCAGATGGGCGGTCGTAGGATCGGTTCACCGTAAAATCGAAGTTTGAGGATTGATCTCTAATAGATCAATCTTATCCATTTTTAACAAGAAAGAGAACATTTTGTTATTAAAAGGATTAAAAAGAACACGAGGTTTCAAAGATGCGTTTAACTACTATCTTTGGTTTAAATAAATGCATATAAACGCTTTAATTCTGGTACTCAAATGTTGCAAAATTTCAAATAAATACTATGGTGTACCTTACATATTTTTTGAGCAAATCAAATTAAACAGTAAAAAAAATTATCACTGTTGTTTATTTTTATAAAAAGTTGCCTATAAGTTTTTATTTAGTGCTAAATATTTTCAAGATCGATGAAAAATCATTAATTGAAAAACAAATGAAAATATCGTAACAAAATTTTGATTTCCGAAGCCAGTTTATGAAATTGAAAATAAATAGAATTCTAGTATCATCTAGTATCATACCTCAGATTTTGAATTCATCATCATCATTTAAACATAAGTTATGAAACTCAAAAATTAGTAATGTCATAAATTTCATTGTATTCGAAATTAAATGTATTCGATTGAAATTCAAATTTCATAATGCCATATGATATACCTAACCTCAAAAAATCATATTTTGAATTTTGTTTCAGAACTCGGCTGAATTTAAAGATTCATACCAATCAGGAATCCGAATCATTCACATAATGATAATTAAAATTGAAAATTATAATACAGTTTCAGATTGGACAAAAAAAGTTTCATTATTGGAAAGAGAAAAGCTATTCAGCGCAAATGTTTCAATAACTGTTTCAAAAGATTTTGGCATCATGAAATATTTTGTCAGATTTTCTCTTCACCTCTAGTTTTGGTTCTATGGCTCGTTTAATTCTAAATTATATAAATATTTTATTTCTGACATCACAAAAGGGCGTTTTGGTTTTTTTTAAATATTCATGTTTTTAATTTATTTAACATCTACTAGAAGACTGCAAAACGTTTTTTTTTTCAATAATATCTAAGATTCGTTTTAGTTTAAAATTTATTTGAATTATGATCAAATTCCTGAATTTCCTGGGAAATGTAAAAAAAAATCGAAGAGAAAACCTATGTAACTTTTTCTAAGAAGTAAAATTATTTACTCATTTTATTTGCAGTCATCGAAAAAGTTGATCATTTTATCGAAACCTAGATTTTCAATGTTTTTGTTACATTTAACCCTTCGTTTCAAAATGTTACAAATTTTCAACAATTAATGTATGGAAATTTTTTCATGATGTACTCATCATTTCCAACTGTAAAAAATGATTTTTAAGGAAAAATAAAAAATCATGAAATGAAGGGTTAACAGTTTAAAAAAAAAAATGCGCAAATTTTTTAACACTCCCAAATCAGTTAAAATCACCGTATTTTTTTTTAATTATCTCTGAACCATCGAAGAAAAAGGAAAATTTTAAAAAAATGAGAACATAATTTTTCATTTTATTCATTTATTCACTCACTTTGTTGGAAATTTGTCACTATACCAAACAAATGATTCAAATTTCAATTCATTCGGTTCAGATTTAATGAAGTTCTCAAATAAAGATAAAAAAGAATAAAATTTAGATCAAGAAATAGAATTTTTGAACTACGATTCTCTATGAGAAATGAATTTAAGAATTTATTGAAAGCAACATGATATATTCGAATTATCATTCTGGAAAATATAACAGGATAAATAAATGTTTTAAAATCAGTTTTGAGTTCATTACAATTATAATCAAAATATAATCTCAAATATTTCTTACTCGTACGTTTAGTTGCGAAATGAAAATCATTCAAATTTTGTTTTGATTAACTTTCATTGATATGAAAAGGCTCAGGAAAAATATAAAAATTAAAAAGTTTCTTAAAATGTTTTCCTATTCAGCAACAGGTGAATCATTTTCATTTGTAAAATGAAATTTATAACAAGAGATTTCTTAATGAGCTCATAAAATTCTCCTGTTATACAAAATATGAAAACTAGCTTTTATTCATTTTCTATCACACGAAAAATTATCGATTCGCAGATTGAAGTTGTATTAAAGAATATTGAAAAAAAAAAATAGAAAATAGGTTAAAAAAAAGTTCAAATGAATTCTCTAATTTTGAAATTTTTCATAATTTCTCAAACTAAATTCTCTGAGATCATACTAAAAAAAAGGGGCTACACACTGTATCCTAACCTCACCCCCCATTACTCTTTCAAAATGCACTTTGATTCACGAGATATTAAAGTTTTTTTAATTGATCGATTTTGTAAATTTGTAAAATCACCCAGCACCCCACCCCCCCCCCCCCCGCGCGAGCTCTAGGACCACCACTGGACCGGGATTTGATCTCAGGTCCTTCGGCTTAGAGTACTTGAACGCTTTCCTCTAGACCGCAAGGAAGCGTAGCGCTCTACAGATGTGTTCAACTGTCATTTGGGATGGCAAACGCTCCGGATATCTTCTAAAAAACCATGCAAAAAGCAGAACACTATTAAGACCTACAAAAAGTAACGAAGAAGCTTGAAGACCGTAATATGATGTTCCTAGACCTCAACGTAAATAAAAAATGGCTAGTCGATAACGTGAAATTAAGGGCAATACATGAATCTCATAGAACTTTACTTACAGCAAAGTTAAATGCATTCTGGAATTAATTACATTCATTTGTTCTTAGAAGACGAAGAAGATATTTTTTCTTCGTATCTTTTCCTAAACCTTAAACTTATGCCAATAGTTGATAATTTTTATTTTTAATTTTTACACATTGTTCTAGTGTTTTCCTGTCCAATAGTTCTTCTTCCAATTTGATACTTACTTAGAATCATATTACAATCTGTAATTCAAGTAACACAGTTTAACTCCTGGAAAATATAAAAATAAATATTTCAAATCAGCTTAAACTTAAAAAGATTCAGTAGCCTTCCCAAGTATAAGCTCGCACTACATATTTTTCTCAGTATCTTCAGAGGAAAAAATCGAGTAGTTACACAATGAAACTTTTTTTTAGAACGATCAAGATCCTTAAGATAGGATTTTAACAAAAGGATGAAATTCATCGATACGAAGCCATTTATGCAACTAAGGTTGCGTGCTTTGTTTTTGCAAAAAAAAAAAATTGTCTTTCTGTGATTTTACCCAAAAATTTTAACATGGTTTTTCTGTGATGCAAACAGCATAAATATCATGGAATGTCATGAAGAAACGAGTCATTTTTACAATTTACTTCAGTAAATTTCATTGATAATACCGATCTTATCATGTTTTTTCAAAAAAAATGTTTGAAATCCAAAATTTATGTTTACATAAAATTATGAATTTTAAAAAATAATCAAAAAAATTGAAAAATCTGTGATATCTGTAAATATTTTCAAATTTCTGTGTTCTGTAACATTGATTCTTTGAGGAAAATTGGCTTGAAATTTATGATTTTTTTTGTGGTTTCAGCAACCTGCAATTCGTCAAATTGGATAAGAAAAATACTTAGGCGCACTCAACATACTCAAAACACCATCAAGTCGAATGGCTTTAAGCGGGGGTAGGGTCTAAGGGGTATAAAAAAAACACCATTTTAACGATTTTTTTCTAGAGCTATCGTTCAAACAAATGTATTCAAATTTTTTGCATTATACAAAGCATTGTTAAAAGAACATTTAGTAATTTTTTCGTAGAAAAATATTGAAAAATGAGCCGGTGACGGAGCACTTTCGAGGATGCCTTTTAGAAAACAGGATTTGCGGTGGACACTGTATCTCAGCACAGAATCATCTGAAGTCAAAAAATCAGAGCAAAATATTTTTATAGATGTTTTTCTGGACCCCAACGTTTTTATTTAACTTAAAAAAATTTTTAATGAAATTTTTGTGGCTGTTTGAAGTAAAAATTACGATTTTTTACGAAAAAATCCGCCATTTTTTACCTGTAAAATCTCCCCAAAGTAAAAAATACAAAAAAGAAAAACGTTGGGGTCTGGTATTTGATATGTAGAAAATATGTTCCAAATTTGAAAAGAATCGGATAAGTAGTTTTCAAATGACGATGTCCACGGACTTTAAAAATGTGCTTTCGAGAAAAACGCGTTTGAAGTTTCTGCTCTTGCCTCTTCCAGTATTAGATAGGAAGAGATAAAGGTCTATAATTTCTACAGTTTAGCTTTAATTGACTTGAAAATTTGACACAACATTCTTGAAATGTTTTACAATAAGATAATAAAAAAATAAAAAAATCGATTTTTTGAAAGTGTTAGACCCTACCCCCCCCCCCCCTTAAGTCAATGTCCACGTTATTTAGATACCTTCCAATTTCATCATAATCGACTCTTTTTATACTCCCGAAAGACGTTATATTTTTACTCTGTTTAAAACTTTTTTCTTAAATTGTGTCCCTTCACATTAAAGCATTTAACTGAACTTTCTAGGTTAGGTTTAGCCCCGGATGTGGACCAGTCAGTCAGTCGCTTTCTAGCTACAGACCAAGCCAAGAATACGACGGAAGAAGCACCGACCGGCAGCATGGAGTATGAATTATTTATGACAAAAACTTGGTTATAAGTTTAATCAAATCTTTTTTCTTATTTTTTGACAGCTTCCAGTCTGTCGCCACCATCGTCGTCGACGTCATATTCGTTGTCTTCGGTTGGGTTTTGCCCAAGACGTTCTTAAGCTGGAAGATCTTTTCCTACAAGTGCATCACGGCACGGCAAGATGATGACGTTAAGCGATTCCCTAGCACTTTCACACGTACATACGAAGTCACTCACCCACACATACACATACCCACCCACATCTACGAAACGAAACCCAGACGAGAGAGTTCATTGTCGAACGATTTTCAACGTTTGACTAAAATTGGTGAAAACACGTTTGGGGACTCGGAAAACTTGCACTTGCATGCAGCACTTGTGAAGGATTGCGATAGCGGAAATTGCAGTTTGGAGAAAGTTTTAGCATTGCAAATCGTTATTTCAAGGAGTTTTGCTCGTTTTTGGAATAGGGACTGAGCAGAGTTTATTTCTTGTGGTGACGTGTTCAATTTATGGCTTGACCTGGAAATATTTTGATCCCGGCACAACCGTTCCAACGAGCTGTGGTTTGAGCTAATTTCGAAAGTGTCACGACTTCTTCGAAAATAAAATTCGAATTTAACCTGAAACTTGAATGGCAAACGTGGGGTAAAACTTCAGGGTGTTTAATGTTATTTAAAAAACTTGTTTAAACTTTCATACTAATTAATTCCATTTCTAATTTCGAAGCCAAAACTTATTAATTGTGCTTTTGTTTTGAAAACTGGCATGCTGAACTCAAACCTTAAGCCAGATTTTGTTTATTTTCCTCTATTTAAATTCTTTATTCCAAGGCTTCAGATTTTTCTCCATTGTTCAATTCTTAGAGGTATAATGCATAAAAGAATCGATTTCCACAAATATAGCTGAATAAGATAGAACATTATAATTTGTTGAAGAATTTCAAATGTAAATTTAATCTAGGACCTTTTTAAATCACATTCGGGTCAGCTACAAAATCAAGTCAATGCTTTAAAAATAGTTATTTTATTGTTATCATTTAAAAACTCTTACATTAAATTAAATGGCGAAAAACCGTAGTGGAAACTTCCTCAAGAAGGTAAACAAATTTCTTGCCTTTGAAAAAGCTCATTTTTGGTTTCAAAATTTTTTTTATTTATTTATTTTTTTTTATTCTGTCTCGCTTTTGTCGGAATCGTATCTATTTTACAGTGATTGGAATGGTTTCAGGTAAATGTAACATTCTGTATAAAAAGTTTCGAAAATAGTGAACAGTACTGTATTAAAAGCCATCGTCCACACTTACCCTGGTGCACATTAAATCAAAATTTTCTTACTAAAAAGAAACATTGAACTTGGTTTGGTTCAAATATCTTATTCAAAATTGATCAGTTTTGAGTAATGTCGATCTTTTATCTTTGACTAGCTGATCTCGTACGAACTCCGTTTTGCTTTTATCTTTTGATATGTGATGAATGGTTCGTGTTTAAACAATGAATGGGGTTAAATTGAAGCCCCATCTTTTTTTTCAGCGAAAAGATATCAAGGGGAAAAGGAAGACTTCCATACAATTTTTTTGCAGGAGGGAAGTGGACCCAATACAAATTTGTTAGCATAAGTTCTCAATTTATGCTAACGTAGCCAACAAATAGAAACAAATATGGCATGGAAAGGTATTTGGTTACGAGATATGTTTCTACGATTGTTATAGAACCTTACGGTTTACAGTGTAGAGAGGAGAAGAAAGTAGGGGGCTCCACATAAATTTTGATGTAAAGCCTAAAAACTTATCAACCAATGGAACTATATTTGATATAAGAGGAGTTGTAGGAACGAAAAAAAATTGGTATGATTATTGAAGATCCCGATCTCCATTCAGCAGGCGATGAAGGGAAAGACTGGGGGGGCTCTCTATTCAGATTTTTAGCATAAATCCAGAACATATCAAGAAAAAACAACTATATTATATAAGTTGGATTGTTTGCGTACAATTTATCTGAGACCCTCTTTTTTCGGGGCATAGCTTTGATAAACAGATTAAAATTATCAGATCATTGACACAAATTTGTAGATCATGATTAAGAAAATTATTCGGGTCAGCTAGTAGGTACAGAAATAAATGTTTGTCTGTCTGTTCCCTATAGACTCGGAAACTACTGAACCGATCATCGTCAAAGTAGGCATCTGAGGGTTTTTGGAGCTAGAGATAGTTTCTATAACAGTTTCAAACCCCTCCGTCTTAAGAGGTGGTGGGGGTTCCCACACAAAATTTACATAAAATATGACACAATTTATACAATTTATCAGTAATTTTAATCAAATCTCCCACACAAACGTATTTGAACAAAATTTAATGGTTTATTATGGTGGTGGACAGATTTTGATGTATTTGAACCAATAATAGAATTTACAAATATTTTTGTAGAAAAGGGAGATGAGGTTTTAACATGTTCATTATAAAATATATCAGAACTCGCAGAATATTCAAAGATTTGAACCAAATTTGGCACAAAATAAAATGATTTCTATACGTGAACCGTTTTTGAAAAGAGGGCTCATATACAAAATTTTTGAAAATAGGATTCAATCCTAACAACTTTCGCAATTTTTTTTCAAAAATTTAAAAATGTAAGCGTTTTAACATGATGCGATGGTTTATTGATTTGGCAAACAGGTTTTGATCTAATCATTTGAAAGGATGTACTGATAGGCTCTTTTCATTTGAATAACGTGGGCACTTAGGGGGGGAGGGGGGGTTTAGTTTAATGTTTGTTTGTCTGTCTGTTACTTAAAGACTCTAAAACTACTAAACCGATCAATGTGAAATTTGGCTGGTACGAGTTTTTTGGGTCGGAGATGATTTTTAAAATATTTTCAAATCGCTCCGGTAAAATGAATAAAAATATGACACAATTCGAACAATTTTTGGCAACTACCAAGCGTGAATATTTTTTTTATTGTAGCCATTTTCAAGAACGGGAATGGTTTTTTATAATAATTCTATACCCCTTCGAATCCAAAAAAATGGAAGGGCTTCTATACTAAATTCTCAAAAATTTGACACAGTTCGAAGAATTTTCGGAAGCTTTTGAACTGATCAACGTAAAAATTGGTGTGAAGCCGTTTTGAAAACCGGGAATGGTTTCTATAATATTTTCGAACCCTTTCAAATCCGAAAAATGGTGGCTGAGGGCCCCTATTCAAAATATCAAGAAATTTACAAAATTTTCAAAATCCTTGAAGTGTTTTTGTTGAAAATTCATGAAATTAAGCACTTTCACATGATGAGATGATTTTTTGAATTCACAAATAAGTTTTTTAAAACATAGATGATATACTGTATTCATTGACGCTTCCATTTCACTGAATGAAGACTCTCATATTCAATGAATGCAACATTCATATTATTAATAAAACAAATGTCTTAGTGTATGTAAGTAAAAAATAAAGGCTTAGTGTTAAAATAAAGTCTGGCACACTTTTAAATTTTGTTCAAATTTTCATGTATTTAAATATTTCTTCTGCTTCTAAAAAAGGTCTTTTTTTTATTTAAATGATTTTTTTTAATCATATTAAATATCCTTCCTATTTTTTTTTTCAAAAGGGTGGACCCTTCAACCTAACAACCTTCAAGTGTCATTGAGACTCATAGCAGTTTAGAAGCTCAGATGGCATGAAAAATAGTTCACTTTTCAATAACGTTAAAATGTAGTTTAAAAATAAGTTTATTTTATTAATTTAAATAATTTTAACGAACTTTAAGCTTAGTTCTTTTAGAAATGGGACACTTTCTTTTGCTATTAGCTCGATTACTAGCAATCGGACATTCAAAGTTTTGACAGCATTTTGTTGCCTGTAAAAAAGTACTATCCGATTTTTTTTTTCAAAATTAAAAATTCACGCGTTTTGGAGATGTTTACGATGCAAGAGAAAAAGGAAAAAATAATTTTGCACAGTTTCATTCAAAATCCATCATTATCAAATTGATAGCTGACAAAACCGTTGGTTATTCGAAAAATTACTGTGTCTGAGTGGTGAAAAAGTTTGCATATACTGTCAACAATGTCCACTAAGTTCAAATCAAGCATTGGAGTGAAGCATATGATCGGCAACTTCGGCTAAGGGTCATCAGAGAAGCCAAGTCTCATACCAGTATTTTTAATTTTTTTTATAAGCGGAAAAACTCAGGGTAGATCGCTGAAATTTGATTTTTTTTTCTCCGATAAGCTGAAAGTGTTGCCTGGTAATGAGTCATTCAAACCTAACCTCAAACAACAATTTTTTGCTAATTGCACAGCTCGTAAGCTGTATAGCCGATTCCAAGGCTATGGGACGGATGATTTCTGATGAACGAAAAATCTTATGAAATACCCTATTTTAAACCTATTCCAGCGTTTAAATCCTTTACCACGTCTACTCATGGCAAGGTCCCGAGAATATTTACAAACTTACTTTGGTGGTTATTTTGTATAAAATATAATGATTTGCCTAAATTTGGTCCTGTGGGAAAAAAACAACAATTTTCAAAACAAAGACTATGGTTTTCACTGTTTTTGAAAGCCTGAAAACAGTAATCTTTCATGTACCCTTCGCAACCTACGATATATACTAACCGATTATACTTTAAGTTCAATCTTATGATGGTTGACCTTCGTTATTGCAAGATTTTGCCAGCAAGAATTCCATTAAAAACGCTAAAAAAGTGGCTCAAAAATAATCAAATTTGTTAATTTCGAAACAGCTGTATCCACTATGATTGCCCTCAGTTTCTTTTAAAAGAAATTGGTCCGAGTATTGGTCCGAAAAGTAGCTGAAATTGAAGGATGAGGATGTAGCCACCTAAAATACAGTTAAGAAGAAGTATGAGTTTGATAAACTGATCAATATCATGACTGAAAAAAGTGTGCGCTGGCCGATGGAAGGTACCAAGAATGAAGTAGAATTTATTCTTACGAAAAAACAATAAATTTTTTTTCAAATTTTTTCATGAATTATCATAAGATTACCTTCATTTCCTTCATAGGAAGTATTTAGATCAAACGAAAGGTTTTTGAGATACACGCAGGGCCGTAGGAAGAACCGACTCATGGGGGTGACTTGGTGACTGATTTTTACCTAGGTTTTGTGCTCAACAATGCACGAATACAAAAAAAAACCATTTTTTTTAACTCTATGATTATTCATTTTGATGTACATTGACATTACAAGCATTCGTATTAAATCATAACTTTTCTTAAGAAAAACTTATTCTATACTCCAATCCAATCAGCCCAATATTCCAAACTAGTTTGCAAATTCAAAGATTTTAACCTTTGATAAAAATAAATCTTATTGAAATAAAAAGTAAGAGACCAAAATCATCAGATCACATTTGCTTGATGCAAACTTGAACCATATTAATGATTAAGGTTGGAAATATGGCTTTTAAAAAACTTCAAAACCAACAAATTGTGGACCAAATTTGAGATATCTTGTTTTTTCGCTTGCCGCTTGCATGCTCTATCAAAAAGCATACTTCACACGTTTTGAATCTAGCAATGAAACCTTATTCTACAAAATTCAACACATCATTTTTTGTTACTCAAATATCTATATTAAACTATGTCTAATTTTGTTCATTGGTTTCTGAAAAATTTTGGTGCTCTTAATGTGCTAATCATGTTGAACAATACACTGGGAAAATATAGAATTTTGTGCAGATTTTTTAGGTGAAGATGTTCCTTTAACAGAATTTTTTTTTATATAGAATCAATTCCATCATGAAAATCCTGTGGATGGTTTAAAAAAAAAGGTCTCTTTTATTTGCGATTTCAGCTCAATTGTGTTTACAAACTTATTTTGTTTGAAAAACTGAAATATGGAAATTGAAATGACAAGCAATCTTAACATATTAAAGACAGCGAAGAAATCTATGGCGAGAAACACCAAAATTCGGCATTCTATACCTCAGAAACTCCTGGACTAAATTTTACAAATTAAGCATGTTTAATTTACAGCAAATGTTGTGTTAAATTTTGTAGAATAAAGTTTAACACTTATATTTAGTCTATTTGAGTTATCTTCGAAGTGTAGCACACTGTTGGCATGCAAAAAAAAAAGATATCTCGTATTTGGTCCGCTATGAATAAAGCTCATGGTTTCTTGAATTCCTCAAAAATTTATGTTGATCGTAAAATTTATTTTAAAGCTAAATCTTTTTCTGGATTTTGAATCTGCATTTTGAATCTGAATTCTGAACTCAAAATGCACTTTGAATAGTAATAGAAATTTCCATACCATTTCTGAAATGTACAAAAAATACGGTTTCCGAATTTAAATCCAGATCAGAATTTTATGAACCAAGTTTTGGAGCCCTCATTGA
Organism: Uranotaenia lowii; assembly: GCF_029784155.1. Taxonomy (NCBI): domain Eukaryota; kingdom Metazoa; phylum Arthropoda; class Insecta; order Diptera; family Culicidae; genus Uranotaenia; species Uranotaenia lowii. The sequence continues at coordinate 113,669,320 of NC_073692.1, forward strand.
TGAATCTATTATTTAAACCCTGTAGCTCAGGTTTAAACTAAATTCACTATTTAATTTTTTTTATTTGAAATCTGTATTGTTAATAAAAATTAAAATATGAATGTACAATTATCTGAATCTTATTGTTCAATTTTGGATTGCCATTTTAAAGCTTTAAATTTTTTGTGTAAGAATTAAGCTTGAGAACTTCGAATTTGAATATAAAACAAAATTTCTCTTTTTTTCATATTGGGAAAAATATTATAAGAATATTGAAAATGCATATGATTTCTAATACAGGATTCAATTTCATATAAAATGCTAAACCAAATTTTAACCAGGATTTCAAAGCAACTTTTCATTTCTAATTTCTTATGATTATTCGAACTGAAAATCAAGAATCCTGAACTGGACACAGAATCCGAAATACGAGAATTGGACTACATTTTTGGTTGTGAAAATTATGGGATTAGAACCTCCGAAATGGGTTCAATTTAATTCAAAATTTATTATTCAGACTTGATTTTCTATGAGCAAGTTAGAAAATTATGAAAATGTGTTGCAGAATTTTGGACTTGTGATGGGTTTTTGAGGTTTTGGCATTATCTTCTAGTCTTGATTGTTACTCTTGATAAACCTCATATCATAATTTGGTTCTGTATTTAAAATTTTGAGTGTAGAGTAGAATACCTCGTTTGCAATTTTAGATCCTCATAGGGGGGGGGGGGGGGGGGGTTTAACCCCCAAACCACCCCCTCCTCCCGTTCCTACGGCCATGGATACACGCATTCATAATTGTCCCATTTCTAAAAGAATGAAGCTGTAGCTAAGTACACCGAGTCAGCTAGCGGACAATAAAAACTGGCAAGAAATAAATAAGTCCAAATTTGGTAGGTACAATGTATAAAAAATACACAAATTTACAAAACTTCACAGATCAAAATTAAGCTTAAAAGTAGCTTTCTTCGAATAATTTTTTCTCACTTTTCATGAATGTTTTTCAAATTTATAATCGATTTGATACATGAGATTTTAAAAATAAATATAATTATAACTGATTTATATTTTGAAGTTCAGGTTCAGGTTTTTCATTTTTTTAAGATTTGGATTTTGAATATTTGAATAACTCAAATATTTGTATTTTGTGAATTTCAGCTCGGAAAAAGCTTTTATGAAAAATTGCAAAAAGAGGTTGTTTGATTCAATGCTAACTCTATAGCGTTTTAAAGGTTACAGTCTACCGCCTTTTTAAAGACATAAACCGTCTTAACCGATTTAGGCTTTACTGACTGAATAAATGACGTGGACAACTTAAGGTTAACATTTAACATCCAGTACCGAGATGGGAATCGAACCCATGTCATCAGTGGACCTAGCGATTACCGTTTTACCACGCTAACCAACGAGACGTACTTATGTTTATAATCAGCCTATTTTGAATAATGAATACAAACATGCAATAAGTATATTTCTTGAATCGTTTGTTTTTGAGATTTACGTGATTTCTCTTTAAACTGTGGGATATTATTTTCATAATACAATGAACCTATCTCTGAAACTAGAAAACCAAAAAAAAATTCTAATAAAATAATATTGCAGAAAATCTGTTTTTGAAGTGAAATTTTGAAAAAGTTGAATAATTTAAAAAAACACTTTTATCCGCCGCGGTTCTTCTAAGCGATAGCCCGATGGCAATATGCTGCCACCGCACCCAACAACATCCACTATTTGGCATTATAAATGCATGACCATATGCAAATAAGCTGCATCGCGTTGCGCTTTTCCCGACCTGTTGTTATTTTTGTTTTTGCTGTATACATCAAGCTGCTAACTGTTCTGTATTGATTTTTTTCGCTATCTCCTGGTAGATTTTCTTTTCTCAACCAAACCGAGAGCCCATACATGAGTGATTCTAGAGCTGTGCTGTTGTGACGGTTTGAAGTGTGGCACTACTAGAGAGGGGGTAATTTGACAAGAAATTGCGAGAAGCAGGGAGCTTTTCTGCATCATTGTGGTATCACATAACATGCAAATTACGAATGGAGGAGGCTCATTTTCTTGCTCGATTTACATTTCAACTGCCTTGTTGAATGCATTTTTTTCGCGAAAGCAGCTGGAAGTGACTAGCGCTGTATTGTTAGCGCTTTTTTTAACTATCTTTTAAGTGCTTGGATATGTGGAATGAATGATAAGTGCTACAATTAAGTAAAGATGCAACTTATTAGATGCTAGAAACTGTGTTTAACTAATTGCTTCATTACAAGATACAACTACGGCATATAAGAAACTAATTCTTATCAAATGTATTCAATAATATAATCTAAATGGAATTTGTCACTCTCTTCTAAAATGTGGTTTCCTATCTTCTTAAGTAGAAAGATTTCTCCAAAAAGACAAAGTAAATGCAAATACAGACGAAAAAAAAGCTTACTACTCCTCATTCACACAGCTGTTACCAAAATGTTTGCAAAACGCTTGGACAAAGGTTTTTTTTTCGGCTGCCTCCATGAACCACATTCTTTAAAGAACAGACGTGAAAGAAAAGGACAAGCAAAAAAAGTGGGCACCGTATAGAAACCGATTCCCCAAAGCCTTTATCTTAACGGTTATATCCTGACAAAGACAAGCGATTTTCCTCCCGCTTTTCTCCGATGGTCTTTTCATTGAACAGAGACCGGGAAAGCGGCCACTTCCTATATGTGTTGCAAAATAGTAGCAAGAAGCTGCTCAAGCTAGTGGAAACGGAGCAAAAAAAAAATCCTAGGATGCAACGTAAATTTTCCTTCCGCTGATTTGGTAGATGCTTCTGGGCTGATAGCAAATTCTGGCGCTTTCAGTGGCGGCCAATTTATTCCGCCCGAATCAGTAGGCTTTCCTTAGAAAACGATCTACTCTGGAAATTGGTGTTTCAACTTCAAATCCAAAGCAATTTGACTAATAGTTTCGGCGGAATTGGATCAAAGAAATTATTCTCTTTGACAGCTCTACAAATTTTTATGATCTCAATTTTTTTAAAAGAAATCAAGGTTGAATCAAAACCATATTAAATGTAAAATCAGAAGATCAAAACCTTTTTACCCTAAACTTTTATTCAATGCAAATAGTTTATGAGGTTATCTTTCGAAATCGGTTGAAAATTATAGAAATTAAGATTTATTTACTATCTTGTTTTCCTAAACAAAATTCAAGAAACGATGTATGTATACAGTAGAGTGATTAATCTTATTGTAGGGTGTAGCTTGACATACTAGAAAGCCACGGCGGATCTAAGTAAGCCGTGATTGGCACGTGTTTCTAAATTTTCTTCATCATAATGAAGTTTTGGGAAAAAAAAGATCAAAATCACAGTTCATAGAAACAAGAGTTGTCCAGTGAAAGTTGTGAAACATTAACTGTGAAGAACTGTAAAAGGTCAACGGTGGTAAAGATTGGATAACCTGTGGAATAAACGTCTAACAGTGGTAGTCTCGGGTAAGTTCAATCCAATCTATATATATAAAAATGAATTTCTGTCTGTCTGTATGTCTGTCTGTCTGTTCCCTATAGACTCGGAAACTACTGAACTGATTTACGTGAAACTTGGCAGGTGGGGGTATTAGAGGCAGGGGAAGGTTCCTATTATGGTTTGAGACCCCTCCCTCTTTCATGAAGGGAGAGAGGGGCCTCCCAAACAAAAGTCAATTTTTTGCATAACTCGAAAACCCATCAAGCAAATGGTATCAAATTTGGCCTGGGGTGCAGGCATGAAAATTTTCATTCATTCACGTTGACGGCGAAATTTATTTTGGATCACTATACCCAAGAAAATATGTTCAGTCATGGGTCATGTCATGACATAAATATTCCGATAATGTGAATGTAAATACCATTCAAATTCACGTGATGTAAATAAATTTCACGTATGAGAAGAGTGGGCAATGAATGAAATTTGGGATACAAATGGAAATAAAAAAAGGTGTCTAGAACGCTTATCTCTATTTTCTTTTTTTATACTATTGTAAGATAGAATTTGTTTATTGTTCCAGTAGTTAGAATTTGCCGTAGTATACCATTTGAAAATCAGCTTGGCAAACAAAGTTTCAAAAAATTGCTATTGTGATATTTCTCATGACCCATTTTAACTGTCATGTCATGACCGATATATTGGAGATTTCAATGATCAATGACAGAATGGAAAAATGCATGCTTTCATTTCAAAAACATCTTAAACTAGCGACATGTGAAGAAAAGAATGGGTCACTAGTCGCAAAGGGGGTTTCTTTTATAATTTTTAACATAACTCAAAAACTAATTAAGCAAATGGAACCAAATTTGGCATGAGCGGATATTTGGGAACGTGACATGATCTAATGATTGTTTAAGACCCCTACCTTCTTCCAGCGGGAAGAACGGAAAGAGGGAGGAGAGTTTCATACAATTTTTACTGCATAACCTAAGAACTACAACGACAAATGGAATCAAATTTAGCATGGAACGATATTTGAGTGCGAGAAATGTTTCTATGAATATTTTGTATTGCTCACTCACAGAGTTAATCGAACAAATGAAACCAAATTTGGCATCAACAAGTATTTGAGCACGAAAAATACTTTTATGAATATTAAGTTCTCACCCCTCCATTCAATGGGGAGAACGGAAGAGGGGGTGGTACTTCCTTTCAAGTTTATGCATAACTCAAGAATAAAACCTGTTGATACTTACGGTTTCGGCAGAGGAAATCTGCCGCTCCGTCGGCGAAACCAAAACAGTTTGTTCTGGTTCCGCATGCTTTGAGTCAATTCGCAATTGAAACAATAGCGGTGATGATTGATGATGACAGCTGATGATGGCAAACACGGTACAAATGTTTACATCATCACACTGTGAAGCCAAACAACTCAAATTGGGTTCGTGGTAACAAAACAGTGTTACCAGATATTCTGAGTAAGAACATCAAAGTACTCATTAAGAAATGAGTACTTTCCCGGTTAGGGAATATAAGATGTGGAAGTGACAATTAGCTATCGCTAATTAATATAGTTGTATTCTACTGACCTCACAGACGAAACATGAATAAAGATAACTCTATTCCACCACTGAAACCTGCGTTTTCAACAGGTTATGGGCCCAGATACATCTGGATACGGAAATAAAGGGTTAGTGAGAGGGGTACTCTCAAGTTAATTAGCCTTGCGGTTAGCAAGTGCTTCAGCAGCCAGCGCAGAAGGACCAGCCGGGGTCGAGGAGCCAGCCAGGAGCCAGAGGACCATCGCAGAGGACCAGCAAGCTGTCGAAAGTCCGCCAGCGCAGACACGAGCCAGCGAGATGTCCCAGGCCAGCACGGAGGTTCCAACAGAGATCAAGTCCGGGGAGGTTCGTGGACCGAGAGGGTTACTCTTGATGCCGTCACGAGCCACGCTGCGGTTAGCATGCTTGAGCTCACGTCCGACGGCCGGGAGCAGCCCCTGGATCCGCAACCGGGCAGCGCAATGGTCAGGAGGTCCACCCCGGATATATGGGGTGATGCTGATAGCCGAGAGGGTTACTCTCGTGCTTTTGTTGTGCGCTATGCTCAGCAGTTCTGAGCTGATCCATGCGCAGAGGATTGTCAGCGCAGAGGCCACGAGATGCTCCAGGTCAGCCAGAAGGTGTCACTGGAGTTCGAGGCTGGGAAGTCGGGTTCCGAGAGGGTTACTCTCGATGCCGACACAAGCCACGCTGCTGTAAGCAGCGTGAGCTTATTTCCGACGGCCGGGACGAGGACTCTCGGGATCTGTAACCAGGATTGGTCAGGTCTGAATGCTCCAGATGGAGGATTAGCCCGGGTCGAAGGTTGGAAAAAGCTGCTTAGCGAGAGGGTTACTCTCGTGCTGTGGAGCTACGCTGCGATCAGTACGCGTAAGCTCACCCAAGCTTACAGAACGATTTTTCTGTGGTTTTGGAGGAGATGCATTGGGCGATGGTTAGTTGCCAGATACTTCAGCATTGCATTGAATCCAGATGGGTCGCATGCAGCTAAACGTTGCTCTCCGCCTTTTTGGAGCGCTCGAAGCGTTGATGCAACGGAGCGAAAAGCCATGAAGCTGCTAGTCGAGTGGATTAATCTCGTGCTTAGTAGCTGCGCTGCGGTTAGCATGCGCGAGCTCATTTTCGGCGGATGGTTGATGTTTCGGGTGTTTCGGAAGAGGTGGTTTCGGCGACGGTTAGTCGCTAGCGAAGTCAACCAGTTCTTTCTGCGGATTCCTGCCGAGAGTGGAGATTCTCGAAGTCATCGCGAAATGAAGGCTTTGAGAGGGAACGCGAAGAAAGCGGCAAGAGGTTGTTTATCTGGGGTTACCAGAAAACAATGTTCGAGAAAGCAATATGCTTTTCGTTCGCGTGCTGAGGTTATCAGCCACCGGAATCAGCGATTCATCGGTTCCGGTGCCAGTCAGCATATGGCGCGAGACGAGAGCGACTACGAGAGTAGCGATGGCGAAAATGACGATGATGATCAAGATTCCGTCAATCTCGAATCGGCCCAGAGACGCAGTCAGCGAAGAGGAGAAGCTAATCAACGCTACGTGGCTAACGTAGCAGCTGATGATGAGGAAGAGCAACTTCGAACCGTTAGTAAGCTCGAGGGCCAAAGGGATTGTTTTTTCCGGAAGATCACCGCAGCCATGAAAGGAATAAGATTCGGGCTGAACGAAGTGAGGTTATCACTGAGCAGCCGTTCAACGATTTGATCGGTTGTTTGCAGTTTTCGAAGCCGAAAATCAGAGCTGCGGTTAGCGTACTAACAACTATCAAGCAGCCCTGGATGAGAGCGAGATTTGGGAAGCGGTTAGCTTAACCCATGTTACAGGAAACCCATTCTGTTTCTCGTACAAATGGGTCTTCACAGCTATCGAAAATCCCTGGAGAAGTACGCGTCATGGAGGCGGTTGGCTTACCCTAGGTCACAGGTTTCGTGACATGATCGTTCACTGGACGAAGATGAACGATGGTGAGGTTATCACAGAAAAACCGTTCAAAGAGTTAATCGGTTGTTCGCAGTATCTGGCGATATCATCGAGACCAGTTATTTGTGCAGCGGTTAGCGCACTGAGCAAGTACCAGGCCAGCCCGGCGGATAGGCACTGGCAAGGCCTGAAGCGTATTCTGCGATACCTTCGAGGTACGACCGATACGGCGTTGGTATTCCGCAGAAACTCGAAATCGGAACCACTCATTGGATATACTGATGCAGATTTTGCCAACGACTCCAATGATCGAAGATCTGTATCAGGTTACGCTTACATGATCTTCGGAAATCTTATTTCGTGGTCAACAAAACGTCAGCAGACGGTCAGTCTGTCATCGACCGAAGCTGAGATAGGAGCCCTTTGCCATGCGGTCAAGGAAGGTTTGTGGTTAACAAACTTCCTTGGTGAATTGGGTGTGGTTAGCACTCCTTTCACGTTAATGGAGGACAACATCCCTTGCATCCAGTATCTGGAAGAGGCGCGGACTCATCAGCGGATGAAGCATCTGGATGTGAAGTATGCTTTCATCAGAGACATCATAAGAAGCGGTCAGCTATCTTTGCGACACATCTCTATTGAGGATCAGCCAGCTGATGCGTTCACGAAGGCGTTACCAAGGGCGAGGCACGCGAAGCTGTTCAGCATTCTCAATCTGCGAATTGAGGGGAGGTGTTGATACTTACGGTTTCGGCAGAGGAAATCTGCCGCTCCGTCGGCGAAACCAAAACAGTTTGTTCTGGTTCCGCATGCTTTGAGTCAATTCGCAATTGAAACAATAGCGGTGATGATTGATGATGACAGCTGATGATGGTAAACACGGTACAAATGTTTACATCATCACACTGTGAAGCCAAACAACTCAAATTGGGTTCGTGGTAACAAAACAGTGTTACCAGATATTCTGAGTAAGAACATCAAAGTACTCATTAAGAAATGAGTACTTTCCCGGTTAGGGAATATAAGATGTGGAAGTGACAATTAGCTATCGCTAATTAATATAGTTGTATTCTACTGACCTCACAGACGAAACATGAATAAAGATAACTCTATTCCACCACTGAAACCTGCGTTTTCAACAAAACCAAAATAAAACGCAAATAAAACCAAATTTGGCATGGGATGGCATTTCAATGCGAGAAATTTTTCAATGTGAAGCAATTCCTTTCTTGCAGTAAGAGGATAGAATTGGGTATATAGGAAGGGAAGAGGAAAGCTTACATTTAACTTTTTTTTTTCTACAAAATCCGAGAAATGGACAAAACTTAATTTGGAAAATCATGTTGGTACGATTCTGTGATTATCTGTGGCACCATCCTCCTTTCAGTAAGTAGTTACATAGGAGGGAGGTGAGTCCAATACTATTTTGTTAGCATTAGTTCTCAATTCATGCTAACGTAGCCAACAAATGGGAACAAATATGGCATGGAAAGGTATTTGGTTACGAGATAGGTTTCTACGATTGTTATAGACCCTTACGCTTTACAGTATAGTGAGGGTAAGAAAGGAGGGAGCTCTTTATAAATTTTGTAGAGCTTAAAAACTTATCAGCCAATGGAATTAAATTTTTGATATAAGATGATTTTTGGGCACGAAAAAATGGGTATGATTCTTAAAGACCACGACCTCTATTCAGCAAGGGGTGAAAGGAAGGACAGAGGGATCTCTTATCAGTTTTTTAGCATAAATCCAGAATATATCAAGCAAAAACAACCATATTTTATAAGTTAGACTAGCTGACCCGGTGTGCTTTGCTACACCTTTCAAAATCAAATGATATTTTCAAAAATTATTCAAATTTCTATTGTTTTATTTGCATTACTTTAAACCAAATTATAAAATAATTGATAAGCAACCGCTATAAAATGAGAGCTGCAGCTGATGTTTCGAATTGCAACACAAAGATAAGTTAAACGAATATTCTAAATCTTGCTCTATAAATTTGTGTTAAAGATCTGATAATTTGAAGCTGTCTGGACGGTCTCAAATTAATCGTACGCAAACAATCTAACTTATAAAATATGATTGTTTTTTCTTGATATGTTCTGGATTTATGCTGAAATACTGATAAGAGAGTCCCTCCCCTGTCCTTACCTTCACCCCCTGCTGAATGGAGGTCGTGATTTTTAATAATCATACCTAATTTTTTCGTTCCCAAAAATCCTCTTATATAAAATAAAGTTCCATTGGTTGATAAGTTTTTAAGCTTTACAACAAAATTTATATGGACCCTCCTCCTTTCTTCCCCTATCTACACTGAAAAGCGTAAGGATCTATAACAATCGTAGAAAGATATCTCGTAACCAAGTACCTTTCCATGCCATTATTGTTTCCATTTGTTGGCTTCGTTAGCATAAATTGAGAACTTTTGCTAACACTTTTGCTAACACACTGGCTTACCTCCCTCCTCCTATGTACCTATTCACTGAAAGGAGGATGGTGTGTCAGATAATCATAGAATCATACAAAAATGATTTCCATGTAAAGTTTTGTCCATTTCTCGGATTTTGTAAAAAAAAAGTTAAATGTAAGCCTCCTCTTCCCTTCCTATATTCCCAATTCTGTCATCCTACTGCAAGAAAGGAATTGTTTCACATAGAAAAAGTATTTTTCGTACTGAAATACCTTTTGATGCCAAATTTGATTTCATATGCTCGATAAATTCTCTTATGCAAAAAAAAATATATGGAAGCTCCCCTTTCCCTCTTAATATCTTTCCGCTGAAAAAAAGGCGGGGCTTCAATTTATGATAGAAACATTTTTCGAATCCAAGTTCCCTTATATGCCAAATATGGTTCAATTTGCTCTTTCAACTCTCCAGTTATACTGAAAATTGTAAGGGAGACCTTTCCTCCCCCTGTTCATCCACCTCTTTGAAGGAGTGAGGGATACCTAATATTCATAGAAGCATTTCTTGTACCCAAATATCGTTCCATGCCAAATTTGGTTGCATTTGCTGTTGTAGTTTTTGAGTTATGATGTAAAAATTCTATGAAACTCCCCTCCTCCTTTCCTTTCTCCCCACTGGAAGAAGGAAGGGTTCTCAAACAATCATTAGAACATGTCACGTTCCCAAATACCCGCCCATGCCAAATTTGGTTCCGTTTGCTTAATTAGTTTTTGAGTTGGGTAAAAAATTATAAAAGAAACCCCCTCCCCCTTTATTTCTCCCTACTGGAAAGAGGGATGGGTCTCAAATAATCATAGAAATATTTTTCGTATCCAAATACCCTCCCATGCCAAATTTGGTTCCATTTGCTTTATTAGTTTTTGAGTTATGTAAAAAAATATGAAAAAGGCCCCCTCCCCTTTTCTACAAAAAAGGAGGAGAGGTCTGAAATAATCATTGAAATATTTTTCGTATCCCAATACCTTCCCGTGCCAAATTTGGTTCCAATATCTTGATTAGTTTTCGAGTTATATGAAAAATTGTAAGGTAGCCCCCACTCTCCCCTTCCTATCACCCCACTGAGAGGAGGGAGGGGTACCTTATATTCATAGGAATATTCTTCGTACCCAAATACCACACCATGCCAATTTTGATACCATTTGCTTGATGGGTGCTCGAGTTATGCAAAAAATTGTCTTTTGTTTGGGAGGCCCCTCCCTCCCTTATTGAGAGAGGGAGGGATCTCAGACCATCATAGGAACCTTCCCCTGCCTCCAATACCCCCACCTGCCAAGTTTCACGCAAATCGGTTCAGTAGTTTCCGAGTCTATAGGGAACAGACAGACAGACAGACAGACAGACAGACAGAAATTCATTTTTATATACATACTAGCTGACCCGTTGTGCTTTGCTACACCTTCCGGAAATAAATGTAATTTGTAAAAATTTATTGAAATTTAGATTTTAGAGAGCATTTTTTTAAATCAAACCTCATCATACTTCAGAACCAACAACTTTGAAATAAGAGCTGCAACTGCAGTTCTGAATTGCAACTCAAAGATGGTATATATTATTTACTGGAACTTGATCTCTAAACTCGTTTTTCAAGATCTGAAATTTGTACTCTGTACCCAAAAAAAAACCTTTTTAAATATGGTCCCTTCTTTGAAAAGCTCTTTATCTTAAATTTACATGGGTGCTCTCCCATCTTATTCAATTTTGTCCCCCACTGCTTGAAGAAGATAGGCAAATTTAACCGGCTCGATACCCAAACAGCACTTATCATGGTAATGAAAAAAATATTTAATTAGTTATGTATCAAATACAGTGCAAATTTCTTTTTCTTTAATAAATTTAATACGGTAAACATATAAATATTTAAAAAAATATCAGTTGCATCACTAAATAAGTTCTCAGCTTTTTTTTTTAATTATCTTTTTGAGAGTCAAATATTCAAAAATGTAGGCAAAAACAAATTTCTAAGTTTACATTTGTCCCGTATATTGGGGCAAGTGTCAATGCAAAGCTTATTTACAGATGCGTCAGAGTAATGGCTTTACAATCGAATGCTGTTCAAAGGGAATGACCTTCATTTACAAAGAGATTTAAGAATTTTCAATATCCGCTGCAGTTTCAACAGTCGGAATACCCCTTCTGGTCTTTCCAACATATTGAATCATTTTGAAGATGAATTTCTTCAAAGTTCGACGTTTGCCCTTGCCCCACCGTGTAAGTTGACAGAAGGGAATATTGTTTTTAACACTTTAAGGGTATACTTAAAATTTCTCTTAAAAATTTTGCGTCCAGTTGAATATCAGTTTTAAAGTCTCGCTTTTCAAAAACGAAGTGGATCAAAAGTCTCTTTTATGCAGCCATGTAACACAAAAACACTTTTCATGTTAAGTACGTACTTGAATTGGTATGTAAGCAAATAGAACGATGGTTTTTTCAGAGTCATTTAAAATAAAAAGCTCCCATTTTCATTTCTAAATTAATTTCAGTTGTGTATTTGGGCCGAAGTAACAATTTCTAGAAGAAAACAAAATTTTTAATTTTTTTAACAGAAAAAGTTGAACGTTTGAACATATTCTAATGTTCCTTGAATGAAAAGTCGAATGCTACCTACATTAACACGAACTAAATATGTAATTATTTTTGCAAATCTTTCAATTGGTTTTGGTTCTATTGATAAAATACCAATCCGTGTCACATCTAGGCGTCATTTATTACCACGTGCTGTGTACAAATCAAATAAGCAAGAAAAAAACACATCTAGGTTGCATATCGCCCCACGTGTTTGAGAAACAGGCGCCTTATTGTTAAATTTTCCAGCAATCTATGAACAGTGTGCTTTGGTTACTATCCTCTTGCGACGACGTTTGCTCGCCCATGGAGATGAAAAACAAACCCCTCAAAGAAAATATGCTTGGTTGAGAAATACGCGCCAAAATATTCCTACTGATCAGTATGCTATGCCTGGGTAACTTTCCTTTTGCGACGTTGGCTGGCGACGCCTCGACCATAGAGACGAAAAACAAACCGCCCAAAGGAAAAAAAAATCTCTCAAGAAAATGGATGTCATGACTTTAATTTGTTTCGAAAAACTACAAATTTTGTATGGAAGCCTCTCCTTCCTTAAGTCGGATGGAGTTTTGACTATTACAGAAACCATCCCCGGCCTCAAAAACCCTCAGATGCCAGTTTTGACGATGATCGGTTCAGTAGTTTCCGAGTCTATAGGGAACAGACAGACAGACAAACATTCATTTTTATATATATAGATATAGATTTTTCAGGGCTAAGCTTAGAAGAACAGATTAAAATTATCAGATTTTCTTCTAATCTTCTTCTATCCATCTATAATTTCCAATTCTTGAAATGTTCTCACTATGAGAACATAACATTCACCGATAAGGCCGTAAAAATGAATTTCAAAAAATTATCAGATCTTTAACACAAATTTATAGATCAAAATTCAGAAAATTAGTTTAAGTCATCTTTGTGTTGCGATTCGAAACTCCAACTGCATCTTTCATTTTATAGCGGTTGCTCATGAATTATGTTATAATTTGATGTAAAATTATGCCAACAATGCAATAAAAAATTGAATAATTTCTAGAAATATCATTTGTTTTTGTAAGGTGTAGCAAAGCACACCGGGTCAGCTAGTTTTTATATATTTTTAAAGTTTTTAACTTTGCAAAGTAAACATAACCACTTCATAGCCAAATAATCATATGAAGCGTTTTACAGGAAACTCCACGTTTCATTTCTTCCTTGTTTCTTCCTTCCTTCTTTTGCGTTTTACATCACACGGTTGGTTTGGCCATATCTGCAAGGCATGTTTTATGTATCAGATGTTGGAAAAAAAAATGAGGAAACCAAGTTTTTTTTTGTTTCGATTATAATCGATTCAATATCTTTATCTCATTCGGGACTTATGTCAATGATCAGTTGGTGGACAGAATTTGAAAAACTTATCCATTGCAACTTTGATCGATGTTTACTCTTGAGCTTGAACACATCGACATCGACTCAGGAAGCAACTGACTTGTCAACTGAGCTATATTTTCCAGGATGCATACCAGTTTTGGCCATGTTGGTGTTAGAAAAAGAGAAAAAAAGAAGAAGAAGAAGCTTGGCATACCAGAAAGTCAGAAAACAAACTCCATCAAGATCAGACTGTAAGAAAAGATTGCATTGAGCTTCAACCCAAGCAACCAAAAGTCCCATATCTATTTAAACGCTTGCCTCCAAAGTTCGAATTTCGCTGAACAAACGTTCCAAAGGGAATTGGTACCGAATTTTCTCGAATGCGAGCATGAAAGCTTCAAAATGTTCCTCAAATAGCCTTTCTGTGACACGTCAATCACATCACTCAGAATTAAAGTTACATATAGGGCGTCAAATAGCCTTCAATGTGAAGTTCTTGAAGTTCCAAAAAGTCCACTAATAGCCATTTTTAGTGAACCACATTTCAGTAGACTGCATTTCAGTAGACATTGAGACATGTCCGCCATTTCATGAATATGAAATGTCATTTATTTCATGAATATGAAATTTATATTGAAATTTAAATTCAGAACAAGCTTACTCGCAGCGGATTGTTTTTGAAAAGACTTATTTTTTCTAATTTAAAAAATTTCGTCCTACTGTTCTTACTACAAGATTATCACATATTGAAAGTCAGTTGGTGCAATTCATGATTCAATTGAAGATAAACTCAAGAATTTCATTAATTTTATACTTAAAAGTATTTAACATGGAATTCCATTTTATTTAAAACCGATATGATTCTAACTGATGTTTGATTTCTATGCCGTTTCGCAATGCTTTTGAGTAATAACTAGCAAAGCTTAACAAACAAAGTTTCAATAAGAACGTTAATTTTGGGCTGAATAAAACAAACTTCAGCTCATTGATTATGATGAATAAGCTGTGATTGACCTTTTTAACGAGACTTTTGGTTGCTTCGGGAATATTTTACTTTTTGTTGGAACGAAGCAAAAAAATACTGGTTTTCCTATCATAACTTTTTTCATTACTAGTTAGGTATTGCTAGTTATGATTGATTGCTCAAAGTTTAACTCCAATCGTGATACGGTCTTCAGGTGAAATATTTTTCTTAAATATTTCACCGGAGGACCGTATCACGATTGGAGTTTAAAAAAAAAACAGTTAAAGGATGATACGGTCAAAATTTGATCAATATCAACTTGACGTCTTTCTTTCAATTTTGCATTTAAAAAATCTGATCACCCCTCATTTTAAAGGTGTGTGCGTGTAGAATGTTGCTCCTATTTTGATTTTGGAATTCACTCATCAGTTGTCAAAATGTCGTCCAAGGAAGCCAAGAACGACAAGGAAACCAAGGATTTTCGCGCATCGCGAAAATCCGAGCTACTCGCACGCAAAGCTGGCAAAATCGCTAAAAGTTACCAAATCAACCGTAACAAATGTAATTAAAGTGTTTGGAGAACGTTTTTCGACAGCTTGGAAGTCTGGATCGGGGGGAAAACGAAAACCGGAAGCCGCTGAGACAACAAAGAGAGTTGCCGGTAGTTTTAAGCGAAACCCTAACCTCTTTCTCCGAGATGTCGCAAATAAGCTGGGTGTATCGTCTACAAGCGTGCATCGAGCGAAAAAACGAGCCAGACTATCGACTTACAAGAAGGTAGTGACTCCAAATCGCGATGATAAACCAAATACGACGGCCAAAGCGCGATCCCGGAGGCTGTACACGACGATGCTGGCGAAGTTTGACTGCATGGTAATGGACGACGAAAGCTACGTCAAAGCCGACTACAAGCAGCTTCCGGGACAGGAGTTTTATACGGCAAAAGGAAGGGGAAAGGTAGCAGATATTTTCAAGCACATGAAACTGTCAAAGTTCGCGAAGAAATATCTGGTTTGGCAAGCCATCTGTACCTGTGGCTTGAAAAGCAGCATTTTCATAGCTTCCGGGACTGTCAACCAAAAAATTTACGTGAAAGAGTGTTTGAATAAACGTCTGCTGCCTTTCCTGAAGAAACATGGATGTTCCGTACTGTTTTGGCCGGATTTGGCATCTTGTCATTACGGTAAAAAGGCCATGGAGTGGTACGCCGCCAACAACGTGCAGGTGGTTCCCAAGAACAAGAACCCTCCCAGCACGCCAGAGCTCCGCCCAATTGAGAAATACTGGACTATTGTCACCCTTTAAATGCATATCTTTGTTATCAACACAACAAATATGAGAGTTTCATTTAACGCCGTCTAAATATCGTAGTCTCTTCCTGGATTCCTGTTTCAGAGTTAAACGGGTTGAAAATGTTTCTTTAAAATGAATTTGAAAAAAAAGATTACAGCCAATGCGTTGATGCAAGGGTAAAATTATTCTCATAAAACCTTTAAATGTTTCGTAGTTCATTTTCGATCCTTTCCTTGCTGTATCCCAACTAGCCATCTTCTTTCCGAAAAACCTGATGCATTACTACACGATGAAAGTTGCACATTTGGCGTTCCCGTCGTCGTCGCTTCTGTTCGGAAAAAGGACACACGCTCGCTGAAAGAAAAGGATTATCGGGGTATCAGGAGAAGGATTTAGTCTAGCATTTTCGCCACCAGCCGCCATTCAGCTGGCAGATTGGTGGCAAACAAACGTGGTAACTGTGCATGTGTGCACCCACAAATATGTGAGAAGGTCCAAGCGTGGGTGTTTGCACAGTTTGCATCCTTGACGTATGCAGTGAGCTTGCTGTCTTCGGCTTTGCTACTTAAGCGGGATCCTTTAACGAAGAATCAACAATGGTTTTCGCTGGTCGGCGATTTAGTGTTTTAGTGATTTTTTTCCTGAATAAGTGGTATGGGTAAAATATTCGAAAAATGTAATTGTTTGTTTTGGATGGTATACATGCATCATTAGGCCAAAACAATGACTTAAAAAACTCTTAAATGACAATTACTGTCCGCTTACGCCTCGCACTTCCACCTACTTTCTCCGTCAGTTCCCATTGGCGCAGAGCAATTCGTTTCAGCTGTCTCAATTGTCCCAAGTGAGATGTCTGTTTTCTTTTCCTGGTCCTTTTTCCCAGGACCAGGTGCCACCCTCACCCATAATCCGGTGGCGTTGGACCGGTAGTGAACAAGGCCATATTTTCTGCACCCTCCACTGCCAGCTAACTAGTTCGACAGAAATGGACATGAATCAGAAGGGAGGGGTGCTGGTTTGCGCGAAGCTCCGACATCGGCAACCGCCATAAATTGCTCCAACTGTCAATCGGAACCAAACTTTGAAAAAGCGATTCCCGAAAATCCCAACGCGACGCGATTCGGCAGCAGCGGAACCTTTTTTCTGGATGGAAACTAGCGCGAATCAGATAGAAAACATGAAAAAAATGCTCCAGTGCATAACGACCTGTAACAGAGAGTTCGATGAAAAATTTCGGTTCAACTTTTGAAGCTTTGATTAATTTCAGCGCAGAATAGCTTAAATTATACTCTCTTTATATGCTAAAGAAACATAATCTGATCACGTCATTTCGAACAAGAAAAAAATCAAATATTTAAAGGTGATGGAAATTCTTGAAGGAGAAACATGGAAAATCAAGGAAAGATAGATCATAGATAGATAATAAAAGATACAATAGCTCGCAGATTTGATTTGTACCACAATATAAAAACACTTGCAGGTATAAGCGTACAAGCTCAAAAAAAGTGATCAGAAAGGTGTGTAAAATTTCAAATAATAGTACCCAAAGAAGTACGTTAAAAATTGATCTATAGCGCTATACAAAAGTTACAAATCAACTTTTAAATGCCCAATTTGCGAAAAGGCATAATCATCATAGAATGTGCTCGTGATATAGTCGATATAGTCCGCTTATTTTTCATTTTTTTTGCATGTTATTAGTAGTGTTTTTAAAATATCGCTCCGAAAAGAAATTTTAAAACTGAAAAAGAATGTCTGTGCTGTGTTTTGATCGTGTATCCAGCTTCATATAAGTGAAATTCTGAAATCTGAAGTGCAGTTTCGATTCCTGAGCCACTAAATATATGGGGGCTTGTGCTACGCCCCCCGGACACTTTCAGAAATTCGAAAGAGACCATGAGCCTTTCAAGAAAATTGAGCGGAAAGATTCCTCGTTCCTCGTTCAAGATAAGTACATGATTATTCTTTTTGCCATTTAATACCATTTCTATAAATGAATAATCAAATATTGAAATTTAATAAACTTCGTAGCGTAGCTCAAAATATTTTTTCCAGAAAATATTTCACCGTCAGTATTGTGTTCAAGCTTGTACATAAGTCGCGATACAAGTTGCAAGCCTCTCCGATACAAGTAAGAGCTCAGCAGGGTTCTGCTCGAAAAGCTCTAATCGTTCTTTGCACAACTTGCATCAAATGTGGAATACAATATTGAACTGCTAATGCGATATGGTAAATCTGAATGTATTATCGATTTTGGTTGATATTTTTCGGTGAAAATTAAGTCAAATCCAAACAACTTCTTTACGTTTCGGCTTACTGTTTTGTTTCGGCCATCTTCAGAAAAACTGTATTTCAAAAATATAATATAATACAAAAAATGTTTTGTTAGAATAATCACACAATTTTCCGTCACTTTTAACTACACTAGAAGCACTTACAATTGTTTCGCCGTGTGCTTTCCTAACGGCTGTCTAACTTACTTTGAGTCAGATTTTGAATCGCTTCTAGTAGCTTGCGTTTTGCGTTCTTGGTGACGTCGTGCAGTTGGTTGTTGTCGTCGCGTTTGGGGTCGTCGTTTTCGAATTCTTTCTTGAGAACTGTGGCGTCGCTCTTAGTTTTTTGATTATTGAGCTGTATATTTTAGAGATCTCGATAGCGTCTTGTTTTATGTTTACTGTATTTCCTTTTTTCAGTTTTATATGTAATGTTTCAGCAGTCTTTCTTTTTCCTTCTTGGTTCACTCTCTCTAAAATATAAGCCTTTTCAAAATCAAATTTGTGGTTTTGCTCAAGAGCATGTTGTGTCAATCCTGTGGCCCTGGAGTTTTGTTTAAGACTTGTTTTATGGTTTTTTATACGTTTTTCCAGTGTTTGCGATGTTTGACCACAGTATTCCTTTCCACATTCACAGGGAATCGAGTAAACTACATTTGTTTGTTAAAGTTTTGGGATCTGGTCCTTCGTTTTGGTGAACAAACAGTTTTTTATTTTATTTGCTGGTTTTGAAGATGCAATGATATCATGTTTTCTCAATAGTTTACTGACTTTTTCGCTGAGCCCTGGGATATATGTTAGTGAGACATATTTGCCGTTATTTTCAGTGGGTTTGTTACTTAGCGAATTGTAAATGACGTTCTAAAAAAGAGGGTAGATGTCATTTACAATTCGCTAAGTAACAAACCCACTGAAAATAACGGCAAATATGTCTCACTAACATATATCCCAGGGCTCAGCGAAAAAGTCAGTAAACTATTGAGAAAACATGATATCATTGCATCTTCAAAACCAGCAAATAAAATAAAAAACTGTTTGTTCACCAAAACGAAGGACCAGATCCCAAAACTTAAACAAACAAATGTAGTTTACTCGATTCCCTGTGAATGTGGAAAGGAATACTGTGGTCAAACATCGCAAACACTGGAAAAACGTATAAAAAACCATAAAACAAGTCTTAAACAAAACTCCAGGGCCACAGGATTGACACAACATGCTCTTGAGCAAAACCACAAATTTGATTTTGAAAAGGCTTATATTTTAGAGAGAGTGAACCAAGAAGGAAAAAGAAAGACTGCTGAAACATTACATATAAAACTGAAAAAAGGAAATACAGTAAACATAAAACAAGACGCTATCGAGATCTCTAAAATATACAGCTCAATAATCAAAAAACTAAGAGCGACGCCACAGTTCTCAAGAAAGAATTCGAAAACGACGACCCCAAACGCGACGACAACAACCAACTGCACGACGTCACCAAGAACGCAAAACGCAAGCTACTAGAAGCGATTCAAAATCTGACTCAAAGTAAGTTAGACAGCCGTTAGGAAAGCACACGGCGAAACAATTGTAAGTGCTTCTAGTGTAGTTAAAAGTGACGGAAAATTGTGTGATTATTCTAACAAAACATTTTTTGTATTATATTATATTTTTGAAATACAGTTTTTCTGAAGATGGCCGAAACAAAACAGTAAGCCGAAACGTAAAGAAGTTGTTTGGATTTGACTTAATTTTCACCGAAAAATATCAACCAAAATCGATAATAACAATTAGCGGTGATCGAAAATCGTCCCCATCAAATCTGAATGTAGAGACATCTTAACTTCGGATTTCGAAACTTAAAATTAAATAATTATTTTAAAAAATTTCATGCACCAATAAGCTTATGGTAATTCTATGATCAATGACGACAGAAGGTGAATTGTGTTGTGTGTGTGTGTGTGTGTGTGTGTGTGTGTGTGTGTGTGTGTGTGTGTGTGTGTGTGTGTGTGTGTGTGTGTGTGTGTGTGTGTGTGTGTGTGTGTGTGTATGATTTTTTTTTCTTAACCCTGGACACATTGATCAAGATATAAAAAAACCATATTGTGGTGTTTCATGTTGAACTCCAAAAGCTCTTATTCCCATGGCTATCGAAATGCACACTGTTCAAATTTCATTACAAAAAGGGATTATTAGTTAGTTTACATATGAATACAATCCACTCAAAAATGACCTAAGCAAAAGGCAAGTAGATTTTGTTTCCAAATCGTATTACAATTCCAGTTTGTTTTTAGATATATTCGAAGCTTTAAATAAAACACATTACTAGGGCGGTTCGAATCTCCCGTTTTCTGTAATTCGACAAACTTAATTGATGAAGAATGAGTTAATTTTAATTGAACTAAGGGTTCAATCATTCATAGAATTAAATATAAAAGATGCCTCAAGCTTATACGTATCATTTTATCTGGAGTGTGATAAGCATTTGTATTTTAACATGATCTTTTTTAAATTATATATCGAAAAGAAGATAATTTAAACTTCTTGAATAAAAACAAAGAATAACAAAAATTTGAACTTAACAAAACATTTATATTTTAATTTTTTAATTTTTTTTTTGATCTTATACAGTTATGTTTTCTATACGAATTTTGGTATAATCGGATTGAAAACCGGTAATATGGGTATTTTATTAAAGATTGCATTGGTGACAGGAGTAAAAAGTAATATTCAGATTATGTCGATATGAATTTTAACGTGTTTTGAAAGTGGATGGTGAGGTGACAGGGCTCTAAGGTGAGAAACAAAATAGCAGGATTCAGTGAAATCGTTGTTTTAACTTAAATGGAAAAAAATACGCAAATCACAGCTTGTAAGTGGCTTCGCTTGCGTTCAGGTGATGATTAACATTAATGTATTAAATGTTTTTGAGGTTATGAGAGTTTTTTAATCACTTTGTAATTGAATGTTATTGTAGTGATAACAACATTGTTTATTATTATTTTTATCAAATTAAAATACTATTTTCATTCATTAATAAAAGAATATTAGGTAGGCGATAAGGCTGGAACAATAATCAATTTCTTTTTATGTCAACCCCCCCCCCCCCCTTTGAAATTTCCAATAAAATTGAAGGGGGGGGGGAGAATAAATAAAGTATAAAATATTATATGTAAATTTCAAAAAAAAATCAAATTTCCGAAAGATTTAAGACCAAAAAACAACAAATTGTGGAAGATAGGAGTTATTAAATATTTTAAACAGCATTTTCAGAAGGTTAATTCACGCACAGTAGTATGATATTGTTATTTAAAACAGAATAATTGTCAATAATTACCGTAAGTTGGGATGAAAAGGGACAAACCGTCCTATGCTGGTTTAGTTATACATGCATATTAACTTTTATTTTTTCAGATACGTATCCTTTTAAAACAAAACATCATTTATAACTATTTTTATAATTCATACATATAATCGTATTATACAGGCTTTTTGAGTAATTTTCCTTACGGCCATATACTATCGTTTGGGGTAGGGATATTTTCAGAGGGAATGCATCTTGGGATAACCTGAAGAAACTATTGCAAGCGGAGTGGGTTGCCAACCATTGTACGCTTCTGAAGGTTGGATGCCTTCCTTCGACGAACCATCGGCCGTGGAAGCCCTAGAATTTAATTCGAAGGCCAAGCCACACAGACATAGGCAGGACCTTGCTACCGATGGGGGAACCATACATACATACATACATACATACATAAGACTTTTACACAAGTGTGAATGATTTCGATGTTAATTTTTGAATTATTTCAAAACAATACGTATTAAAATAAGATTTGCTGTTTATATTTCAGATTACAAATCTGAACTTCAAATCCGAATGAAGAATAAAATTTTAGAATAAATAATTCAATATTCATGATTCATTTTTCTTTGTTCACAATTTATTTTTTTTAGGAAATTATTTTATCGGCTATATCGGTGAAATTGTATATTCTTTGAGAAAGAATATTTAAAAATTGAAAGAATCACATTTCATCTTTTTGTTCGTTCGTACTGCAAGTTTCCGCTTGTGGGACGAACCACGCTAGGCCTACTATTGTGTGGTGGTTGCTACAACTCTATCAGTATCAACCACTGCAAGGTAGTAGGCCCGTGAGGAACAAAACGATGAAATGTGATGAAAAGTTTTCAAATTAAAATTACCCTCCCGCTCATTTTCAACATCTTTCACCTTATTCTAATCTTCTATCCGTCTATATTCTTTCAATTCTTAAATATTCTTTCTCAAAGAATATACAATTTCACCGATATAGCCGATAAAATAATTTCATTAAAACAAATTTACGGTGATTAACTCTTCATTTCGAAAATTTATTTTTTCTGAATTCAAAACTCTTAAATCGAAATTGTTCACAATACTAAGCTTCCAATGGTGAATTTTGAATAAAAAGTCCACAATTTTCAATTCTTTTTTAAACCCTTATTTAAAAAATAAAACAAACTCACGATTGAAAACTCGTACTACAAAATTGTAAGTTTCATATTTATGATACTAAAATCGAAACTATGAAATTTAAATTTGAATTCTGATTTTTGTTGGGTTATGAATTTGAAATTAAGAATAAGCAATTCTTTTGTCTTAGTTTTCAATTACTTATTTATTCATTATAAATTCCAATTCTGAACTCTTAGAAAAATGTTAATTTGAATTGCAAAATTCATATTTGGAAATTCAAAAATTAAAATAATAAAATCCGAAAAACTAGTTTAGATCTCACAATTCGAAGCACAACTTTATGAATCCATAAAACTTTTTCTGAAGTTTTAATCATGAATTATTTATAATTTATTTGGAGTTTTTTTTAATCCTGATAATAAGTTAAAATTATGAATCTTTTTGAAGAAAACATGAGTAAAATCATAAAAATCACACTTATGTAAATGAAGAATGTCTATTTAAAAAAATATCACTGAAACAAAAGATGTCGATGACAATTTTCTGGAACATAATGTCTTAACCTTTTTAAACACGACTTTTTTTTAAATTGATATGGCAATCACTAATTCATTCAAAGCTTCTTTTAATTCTCATAACACCACGAAGAGTTCAAATTATGATTTAAATTACTTTTATGCACATTTTGTCTTATATTTCACATGTAAATTAGAACTCGATATTTATAGTATTATAAACTTAAAGATTTAAATCGTTGTAATATTGGTTGTGATTGTTTTTCATATAACAATATCCACGCGCTTCCGGAATAATTTAAATTAAGTGTCGTTTTGAAACCACACTATGCATTAACCCTTTCCTTCCCACGAGGTTTTTCACGTTTTAAAAATAGAAATATTGATTTACAGCGAAAGTTCTAGAACAAAAGATGCATAATTTAAGCCTACTTTAATGATCCATTTGATAAATTTGGGTTTTGAGGTGGATCATATGTGCTCCATTGGGAAGATACCAACACATAGGGTGCAAATGAAAAACAGGAACTAATTGCATAAAAACATGGAATTTCATCACTTCATTGATGACAAACTAAAACGATCATATTTGATAGAAAAAATTCTTTGGTATACGCATCCCTCGAAAGTCTATTTATTGAAATATTTGAAATTTTCATTCTTGCCTTGGAACAATGGCCGCCATGACACTTTGCGCAAGGAAAACAAAACATGCCGTTTTTCGAGAAAATCACGTATTTTTACAAATATTTCGAGACATGTGGTCATTTAAGCAGATAAAATAACTATCCTGAAGCGATTTTTTTGTTGACGAAATGATTTTCATGAGTATTGATAAGAAGCTTCACTAGAAGAAAAGTACGTTTTGTTCCCAGTGTATCACCAGTGATCCACTTTACTTACTCAAAAATTTACATGTTTTAGTTGAAATCTAAGTAAACCATCATTTGATTCTGCTTGCATAAGCAACCTTCAGCACGTCAGTATTTTTATTTGAAAAAAAATATAAAAACTTGGCAAGTTATTGTACAACACATGACAACTTGATTTAAATTAGAAAAAAAATCCGACTTTTTTGCAGTTTTTGATCTGCCCAGCAAAACCTAGCGAACCGATTTTCTTCAAATTTCGTGCAATGATTCTTCACTCTTATCTACACATTCGGTGAAAATATGGTGCTGATCCAAAGCGCCCAGTTGAAATGCGAGCTTTGCAAAGTTGTGGATCACCTGTGCTACCATGGGAAGGAAAGGGTTAAAGATAAAATAAATTCTGAACTAGGTCTCTGTAACTTTGAAAAGCTGAAAAACAATCAAAATGATGAAGACAATGACTTAGCTATGAATTAGGTACGTAAAAATATTCATACGTATCAGCACAAACCACCCTAAGTAACCATGCTCGCGATTCCTTTAGTCTGCCATAGAACGGCAGATTTCGAGAGCACGACTGGGAGAGCCATGGATTTTGTTCGATTTACGCTCTCCCGGGGGGTTGTGCTTGCTTGCTACAAAACTATTGAAAATCTGGACGAATTCCGATATCTTTTAGTAAATTCGGAAAACGTTGCTACAAATTTTTGAAAAACCACATAAACAGCATATCAATCGATTGTAGAGATTAAAATCTATCATTGGGTATATAAAAAATGGGCAGGTTTGATGAAAAGTTTTAAGAAATCACGATAACAAAATGAGAAATGTGCGCATCATAACAGACGGGTTCGAAAATCACGATTTTTTTCTTGTTTTCATTGTCGTATTACGAACAACAGTAATATTTGAGATACTAAGTGTATTCAGTGAAAATGACTATCATGTTATTCAAATAAAACTAAAATTTGAATTTTGGAAATCGGTTCAGTTAGGAATGAGATACAACACTGCAAAGCAAAAGTTCATAAAAAGAAGCTTTTTTTCAGAAATTCCACGCTAGCGACCGAAAATTCCATATGACCATCAATTTTTCTATATGTTTAAAAAGATTTATTTTTCACAATTTCAAAACTTATTAGATAATTTCAATACGTCAAAGCAATGAGAAGATATGGGAATTCTGAGAAGACATTATTTTCGGGGGTTTTTTCCATTCGGAGCAGAATCCAGACGTTCGGATAAATTACATCAAGTGAAATTTTATACATTCAGAAACTAGAATAAATTTCCTAACTAATGAATGTAAAATCATGAAAATCGGTTAACACAGGGGTGAGCAACCCGCGGCCCGCGGGCCGCATGCGGCCCTCGAGACATGTTTGTGCGGCCCGCGAAGCTTATCTCAAATTTAATTTATTTCACGATTTTTTTCTGTAGCAGATTGTTAATTATCATAAAATAGCAGTCCCTACTAAACCAAAAACATAATATATCATAACTTGGCTATCGCTTCTAGTTTCTTTTTTTTCTCTTTTTGATAGGAGTTTAACCCGTTAGGGTCAATCTTCCTCGCGCTTCTAGTTTCGGTAATATGGAGTATGGAAATTTCAATTTTGGGTAAAATCGATCTTTCCTAAATAATAAACCAATAAACCTACATAACAATCAAAGCTGATTTTCAATCAATTTACTACTTTTTTTTCAATCAAGGACTCAGATATTGTCGAGATATTCTTGTTTCACAGATTCAATTAAATTTTACAATTTATAGAAATTCAAAAAATATAAGACTACAACTTCTTCTAACCTCCTTAAAAAATGTTATTGAATATTGAAGATTTTATTTTTTCAGCAAGTTTGTTGAAGACTGCGAAATCATCTGACCTACGATTTTGAAAATATCAAAGTTTCAATTAAGTTTGATTTTTCTTTATAGTTTCGTATAAATTCCCGGTTTTTGCAGGTTTGGATAACAAAAAGAAATTTTCCAAATCTTTTTTTCCGAAATTCAAAGTTATTCGTGGTTATTTGAAAGTTGATAATTGAGCCAATAAGTCTTTGTATTTAACAGTTTTGTCAAATAAAAAAGGATGTAAATTGAATAGCAATTTTTTTACCAATTTTTTAAAGTTATCTCGAGAACTAGAGCTGACAAAAAAACTAATTGAATACATATTTGGATTCAGCGCTCCTGAATAAGTCAAAATCAGTTCAGAGATCCCTTGCACCTAGGAAAAATGTGAATTTTGTTAACTTGTGTTATTTGTGATGCTATTTTCAGATATTTCATTAGCAAATCATGCAAAATATTGATTAAAAAGAGTCATTTAACTTAAAAATTTGACATCCACATTTCCAAAGTCATAAGATTTTCATGATTCATCCTAAGAAAGCCTATCCCAGAGGTATCCAAATTTACTTTAAAATTTATGAAATCTGTAACATTGACAAATCTGGTTGAAATTTTTTTTTTTTTCGACAAATTGCTCAACATTTCAATGCAATTATTTCATACGAAACTTCAAATTAAGAAAATCACCATTATAGAAAAAAAATCAGTTTCACTTCCAAATCCAAATGGGTTGTGATAATAACTTTCCGAAAATGGGCACAGAAAAAATTCGTTATGGTTAAGCTCCATGAAAATTTTAAATTTAAGTGATCACGAAAAAAGCCATCGCATCGGTTCGAACAAAAAAGGTGTTTTCTCAGAAAACACTTCAAAGCTTTTGAGGAAGCATAGAAAGACTTACAAATTTTTTCGATTTTAGTAAATAAAAGGGAAGCAAATGATATTTCCTTTTTGTTAAAAAATAAATATATTCGCTATCCATTTCAAATCACTCAAAACATTCAAATTATTGGAAAATTTACATGATTTATTGATAAACCTAATCAATTTTGGCTAGTTAATAAATCAGCTTTAATTGAATAAAAAATGTTTATGCAAGCACATGAATATGTGTATTATCCTCTTTCATTTTTTTAATCAAAAATTTGTCGTTATAAAGATCAACGTAAAGCTCTGCAAACTATTATTACTTAAATTTTATCTTGATGCGGCCCGCCGAAAGAATTTTAAATTAAAAGTGGCCCGTTGCTTCAAAAGGTTGCTCACCCCTGGGTTAACATATATCATCAGGGGAACGCGCGCAAACTCTCGGGTCATATTGACCCGAACGGCTTTTGTGTAACTTTTTTTTTCGGCTTGCCAGTTGTGGCATTTCCGGTGGTCACAGGAAGTTGCTTTTTCTACAGGTTATGTATCTCGTGGTTTTAGTAATATGTTCCAAATTTCATATTTTTCCGATTTTTTTCAAAAGAGTTATGACGATTTTAAAGTTTGCTTTGGGTCATATTGACCCGAACGGCCTAGGAAGGTTAACGAAATGATTTTCATGAGAATTGATAAGAAGCTTCACAAGAAGAAAAGTACGCTTTTTTCCCAGTGTATCACCAGTGATCCACTTTACTTACTCGAAAATTTATATGTTTTAGCAGAAATCTAAGTAAACTATCATTCGATTCTGCTTGCATAAGCAACCTTCTGCACGTCAGTATTTTTATTTGAAGGAAATTATAAAAACTTGTCAAGTTATTGAACAACACATGACGACTTGATTTAAATTCGAAAAAAATCCGACTTTTTTACAGCTTTTGATCTGCCAAGCAAAACCTACCGAACCGATTTTCTTCAAATTTTGTGCAATGTTTCTTCACTCATATCTACACATTCGGTGAAAAAATGGTGTTGATCCAAAGCGCCCAGTTCAAATGCGAGCTGTGCTAAGTTGTGGATCACCTGTGCTACCATGGGAAGGAAAGGGTTAACAAAATGCAAAGTAAATCACCTTGGATAGAAAACTGGACCCTCTCTTCAATAAAAGATTTCTGATCATAACTTTACCAGAAACCACTTTCGTGGCTTTAAAAAAAAATTTGTGTTTGAATAAAAAAATCTGATGAAACCCGGTCATCCATGGTTTTGCCGTGAGGGCACCAAAGTCTTAAAACGCTAAATCAAGTATTAAATCGATTTCCTGAACCAATTTAACACTTTGTTGGAACTGAAACTATTGTAAGGAATATCATGAAGTTGCTGCATACATTTAGGGGTAAAAATTAATTTTGAAGAATCTGTGATTTTCGTTGTTGATATCTCAAAACGAAGGTTTTAACGGACGAAATTTTATTGTTCACGAACATGTGAGATCCTTGGAGCCAAAAGGGTATATATTCATATAAGCCTATTTAAAGAATAATGGCCTTAAAGTTGTTGTGTTATGTCATTTTCCATAATGATTTTTTTAGGAAATTGATATTGTTCTTTCAAATGTAAATGTATGTTGAAAAATATTCTATATTCTGATAAAAAGTTGAAGAGGTTGTGTATAAGACACGACCACCAGATTAACGTAGAATTACGAAGCAAATATGACAATATAGAAACATGTTAACTATTTTTCTTCATCTGCGTAGTAGGCCTGAAAAAGACTGATTGTGTCTCAATCTGCATGCGAAATACTATGCTACCATTAGCCGCCTCATGCAACAACCGAATTTTCGGATTTCCTTAAAAAATCCGGGATGGTATTGACCGGACAACAGCAGCAATATCAATCGCCGCTGCCGGGCCAGCCGCAGCAGCAACAGTTACTGGAATTTTGCTAGTTACTAGCAAGAGCCAAGCCTTGACCGGGTTGGAGCGGCAGGGACAATATCAGAACTTTATAGATACCAGCAACAGCAGCAACGAAGAGGGTCGGACGCAAATTGGTCGGTTTCGTGCACTCGGGAAGAGGTCCAACAACAGAATGAGCTTGCTAATATTGCCGTCACGTCTTTTATCAACTTTTTCCTCATGCAGTTTTTGTTCGACGCGAGAGGTTGCCGGGTTAACTTCGGCTCTCGCACGAGCTTGCTCGCCATGTATTCTTCTCGGTCAACAAGCTTTTCAGCATTCTCAGTCTTTGATCAAACGTACAAGCGAGCAGTTCTCTTTTGACAAGCACTCTCCTATTTTCACGTCGAGCAAATTTATTGACGAAATCGTCGAGGTAAAATACGAGACATCGTCGGGTCGGTATCAACCCATTCGTGTGAAAACATCTAGTTAAAAAAGTACGCGGTCCGTTCGTGTGGTTTGGCTTTCGCCGGGGCCTTCCACGAGTCGAGTTTTTCGTGCCACCGCCGGGGCAACTCGACGGACGTTCCTAGCGTCGCCGTAAAAAAAGCCCGCCATTTTGGCGCGGCTCTCCGTTACCATGGCGGCCTCCCAGAGCAAATGGGGAGATCCTCCTAAAAAGAATAAGCCGTTGAAGACATTGCCTGATTGGATGGACGCACACGATGAATTCGGGGAAACACAATTCCTAGTTGTAAGTGCCAGCAAAAACAACCAGGACGAAGAAACAACAACCGACAAGAGCACAACAATGCCGAAAAATCCTTTTATCTTCTCCAAAACCATAGCCCAACTTGGTATCAAGGTAGATGAGGCCAAACCAATTGAAAACGGGAATAGATACCTGCTGAAAGTGAGGAACCAGCAATGCGTAAATAAACTGCTCAACTTAAAGAAACTTATTGATGGAACTGAAGTCCTAGTAGAACATCATCAAACACTCAATACAAGCCAATGTGTAGTAACATGCCATGGTGTAGCCGAAATGAGCGAAAAAGAACTCTTGGAAGAACTGGCCAGCCAAAACGTTGTACGAATTTTCCGATTTGTCAAAAAAGAAGGGAAAAAAGAAATACCATCCAATACTATGGTCCTAACCTTGAAAACTACTAGGCCGCCTACTCACGTATATTTCGGCGCTTTCAGGATAGCGACACGTCCATACTACCCTAAACCCCTTCAATGTTTCGGTTGTGGTGCTTTCGGACACAAAAAACCGCAATGCAAATCCCAAGAAATTTGCCTAAACTGTGGAGGAAAGGAATGCGTAAGGAATGGATGCCAGAATACCCCTAAATGCATTAACTGCCAAGGTACGCACAGCACAATGGACCGGAATTGCCCTATGTTTCAGGAGGAGCTCGAAATATGTAAAATCAAAACGGACCTCAAAATACCATACTTCCAGGCTCAACGGGAATATAAAACAAGAACCGCCGCATCCTCATTTGCCGGAATCAGCAAGATTCAACGTCGTCTTGAAACCCCTAAGGAAATAACCGAAATTGAGAAAAAAGACAAAATAATAGCACAACTGGAACAAAAAATTCAAATGCTTCAGAAGGAAATCGAAATGCTTGGTAGAACGGCCCTCCTGACAAGGAAAAAGTTGGGGGAAGCAATGGAAGAAGATCCGACATCCGAAATGACTGTTTCCAGTGAAGACGAAACCGATATCAATTCTTTAAAATTGAAATTGACCCCGAAGCGTAAAATCGATAAAGAATCTTCCGATGACCAGAGCACGCCAACCTACTACTACAACAAGCAATCTCTGAGGAAGGAGAGAAAACTAAAAAAAATGACCAAAAAAGAACAAGCCAGTGGAAACATGCAACCGACATCATCTCGACGCTCAGACATTTAAACATTCAACTATGGCTATTACGAACCACGCTGTATCACAATCATCGAAAAGAAACCCAAATCAACGATTGGCAGTTCAATGGAACGTTAGAGGAATAAAGAGCAGACTTAACGAGATCCAACTGTTGATAACCGAAGAACAACATCCCCCAATAGTTTTGGCATTTCAAGAACTTAAGACGAATGACAACATCTACAGTAACGCCTTAGGCGGCATTTATACGTGGCACAACCAAACCGGCCCTACCCCCCTCAGTGGTGGAGTAAGTGTAGCGGTGCTGAAAAAATACCCCCAGAATAGAATCCAAATCAACACCAACATGCAAATCAGCGCAGTCACTATCAAAGGAAACGTGAATATGACAATGGCATCCATGTACATACCCCCGGATTTCCCCAACAACGACCTGGCGCAAGAATTAGACGCAGTTCTCCAGCAGCTCCCGAAGCCTTTGATGATTATGGGCGATTTCAACGCTCACCATACCCTGTGGGGCGGAGAAATCAACGATTGTAGAGGAAAGATCATCTTAGATATTATGGAGCAACACAACATGATGATTATCAACGAAGAACAGCCGACCAGAATCGACCCAAGAAACGGCGAGAGATCAACTTTAGATCTTACATTCGTATCCTGGAATGCAGTACCAAGAATAAATTGGTCATTGGATCCAGACCCAAGAGGCAGCGACCACATGCCAATAATCCTACGCAGCCACAGCCCACCAACCAAGATAACCCTGAGGCATAGATGGATTTACAAAGAAGCCGACTGGAGTAACTTCGAAGAATGTATCTACAATAATCTTAGCCCCAGAGAACACTACACGATACTGCAACTCACCGACGCTATCGTCTCAGCAGCTAAGGAGAGTATCCCCCGGACGAAAGGTACGCCAGGACGCAGATCCGTCCCCTGGTGGAACGAAGAGGTGAAAACCGCCATCAAAGCTAGAAGGAAAGCACTACGTAAGTTTCAAAGAGCCGATTCCCAAAATGAGATAAAACAACAATTATGGATTAACTACAAAAAGGCCAGTGACAATGCGAAAAAAGTGATAACAACTGCAAAACAACAAACATGGGACGAATTTCTCACAGGAATTAGCCCGAGCTCCACCACACAAGAGCTCTGGGGACGTGTATCCGCCCTAAGCGGAAAACGCCGAAGAGTAGGATACAGCTTACAAAACGATAATATGTTCACCGACGACCCTGACGAGATAGCGGAACTACTTGCAGATCAGTACGAAAAAGTCTCATCAACTGCAAATTACGACGAGAATTTCATACAGATTAAAAATACTAATGAATCGAAAGCTTTACTCCCTGACTCCAACGAAGAAAAAGACTACAACGCAAACTACAGTATGACCGAATTGTTATATGCGATTGACTCTTGCAAAGGAATATCCGCTGGACTCGACGAAATCGGATATCCCATGATAAGAAATCTGCCTTGCTTCGCAAAAAAATTGCTTTTAGACTGCTATAATGAATGCTGGCAAAGAGGCTGTTATCCAGACACCTGGAAAGAAGGTCTTATTGTACCGATTCCAAAACCATGCGCGGTGAAACGAACAGCGAACAAGTTTCGGCCAATCACTCTCTTAAGCTGCCTTTCAAAAGTATTCGAACGCATGGTCAACCGTCGTCTCATGACAGAACTTGAGGAAAAACACCTTCTTGATAACAGACAACACGCCTTTCGTAAAGGAAGGGGGACCAGCAGCTATTTTTGCGAACTCGATGAAAAAATACAGAAAGCTGCTGAACAACACATGCACGTAGAATTCGTTACTCTGGATATCGCCAAGGCATACGACCGCACATGGAGGCACAACATTCTTCAGCACTTGAATCGATGGGGAATCGACGGCAGAATGTTTTCATTTATCCAGGACTTCTTGGCGGGTCGGATGTTCCGAGTCGCCGTTGGTGGAACAAAATCATCACGCCGCTGTTTGGAGAACGGTGTTCCGCAGGGTTCTGTGTTGTCAGTAACACTTTTCTTAGTCGCGATGCAGTCAATTTTCGACCAAATACCGGAAGGAATCGAAATCCTACTTTACGCTGATGACATCCTGGTAATTAGTACGGGACCTTTTGCTTCATCGGTACGAAAACGACTCCAAAAGGCAATCGACATCATAAACTCATGGGCACACAACATCGGCTTCCAAGTATCCGCCGAGAAATCACAGCTTATGCACAGCTGCTCCAGAAAACACCACGGAAAAGCTCCTCCTGCCCTGCAAGTAAGTGAAAATACTATTAAGAAGGCAAATTGTATCAAACTTTTGGGTGTTTGGATCGACAAAAGACTGAATTTTAAAAAACACATAAATATAACTAAGAAAGATGCATCTAAACGGCTATGTCTACTTCGATGCATAAGTGGACGCAGTAAAATCGGATGTCGGAAAACCATCGCAAGTATTGGCAAATCATTAATCGTCCCAAAAATTACCTACGGCATTGAAATCGTCAGCCGCGGCGGATTGGAAGTTTTCAGCAGATTGACTCCCACCTACAATAGTATCTTTCGCTTCGCATCGGGTGCAATGCCGTCCAGCCCAATCCCTTCACTCATGGCCGAAGCGGGAGTGCTACCTTTTGATCTTGTAGCTATCGAAATTTTAGCTCGGTGTGCCATGAGATTCCAACAGAAAGCGATGGAACCGACAACAACCTTCTCACGGGCCAGTACATGGTTCGAAAATGTCGTAGAATGCAAATTGCCGAATATCCAAAACACCTTGGGACTCCAGCAGCGCAGATGGAATACTCCGAAACCTGAAATCGACTGGGGAATTAAAAAACTTGTCAGGGCTGGCGAAAATAACAACAAAACCAGGGCAATCTTTGCATCTCATGTTGACCAGAAGTACAAACGTCACCAACACATTTACACGGATGGGTCGGTGCGTGACGGTTCTGTCGGCCTAGGCGTCACAAGTAAAGAAGTCGAAATCTGCCTCAAACTCCCGGAAAGCTGCTCTATTTTTTCTGCCGAGGCTGCTGCTATAAATCATGCAATAGAAATAGCCGAAAAATCCGGAAAACCTACAGTTATATTTAGCGACTCGGCGAGTTGTCTCTCAGCCATTGAAGGTGGAAGCAACCCGCACCCGTGGATCAGAAGAGCTGAAAATAGATGCATTGAAAATTCGATTGCAGTTTGCTGGATCCCAAGTCATTGCGGCATCGTAGGCAACCATAAAGCAGACTTCTTGGCAGACAAAGGACGCACCAATTTTCCAATGGATAATGTTATCCCGTACCAGGATGCACACCGATGGGTGCATACCCTACTCCGGCGCCACTGGGAACAAGAATGGATTAATCGGAACACCTCTCACCTGCGAAAAATCAAAACTGACACATTTAACTGGATCGACCGGAAACAACGACTTGAGCAGAGATGCCTCACCCGACTCAGGATAGGACATACCAGGATTACCCACAGTGTCCTCATGGAACGGAAAGATAGACCAGTTTGTGAAGAATGTCAAACCATCCTTGATGTTGAACATATCTTATTAAATTGTCGCAAATATCAAATTGAACGTAGGAGATTAGGTCTAGATTCTTCTTTAAAAAGCATTTTAGCTAGAGATACCAATAAGGAAACCAAAATTATAGAATTTCTGAAATCAATCAATCTATACGATAAAATCTAATTTTTGTAAATAGTAGTATTTAAGCACTTTACAGAGGCGAATCTACCCAGCAAGCCTCTATAATAAAACAAACAAACAAACAATTTTCAGCATTCTATCTTTGAAGCAATGCTGCAAAATAAGCCATGGGTGCACACTGCGCCGCTGGTGTTGTGCGATGGATGGAAAGGATGGGTGGGTGGTATAGAGCGATGGGTTGGTGGTTTGCAATGGGTGGGTGAGCGAAGGGTGAGGATGGGAAGTACGGTGGCTGGGTGATGTGGAAAAAAGGCGGCGGCTGGCGGCGGGTGCTGAATATGGGAGGTGTTTTTTGTGATGGGAGGTGTGTGTTGCATGGCGTGTTGATGGGAGTTGTGTGTGTGTGTGTGTGTGTGTGTGTGTGTGTGTGTGTGTGTGTGTGTGTGTGTGTGTGTGTGTGTGTGTGTGTGTGAGTGTGTGAGTGTGTGTGTGTGTGTGTGTGTGTGTGTGTGTGTGTGTGTGTGTGTGTGTGTGTGTGTGTGTGTGTGTGTGTGTGTGTGTGTGTGTGTGTGTGTGTGTGTGTGTGTGTGTGTGTGTGTGTGTGTGTGTGTGTGTGTGTGTGTGTGTGTGTGTGTATGTGTGTGTGTATGTGTGTGTGTGTATGTGTGTGT
This sequence comes from Uranotaenia lowii, assembly GCF_029784155.1. Classification (NCBI taxonomy): domain Eukaryota; kingdom Metazoa; phylum Arthropoda; class Insecta; order Diptera; family Culicidae; genus Uranotaenia; species Uranotaenia lowii. The sequence continues at coordinate 113,703,827 of NC_073692.1, forward strand.
GTGTGTGTGTGTGTGTGTGTGTGTGTGTGTGTGTGTGTGTGTGTGTGTGTGTGTGTGTGTGTGTGTGTGTGTGTGTGTGTGTGTGTGTGTGTGTGTGTGTGTGTGTGTGTGTGTGTGTGTGTGTGTGTGTGTGTGTGTGTGTGTGTGTGTGTGTGTTGTGGTGTGATGGGTAATGGTGTCAGCTGTCCCAACTTGTTTCCGACGCTGTTGGCCATGGCTGCTGCTGCCCATGTGCCTACTTTGAATTTCTCTTAACAAATGAAACAAACCGTTCGGTGACCCCTTGTTTTATAACTTTCGCTGGCTGGGAAAAACAAAACTCATGAAGGGGCGGGGCGTCCTAGTTTTTTTTTCATTTTCGAATAGCCAATCCACGTTGAGCAGGTTTGTTATGTCTTTTAAGAAAGATGTCTCTGAAAGAGGCGTTTTTCGTGACGCGAGATCCGTTCGCGAATTTCAATTTGCCCCCTATAGTGTTGCCGTAAGACGTAATTCTACGTCAAAAATAACCCGACATAGTGTCAAATATATAATCGATAATTTTTGCACTTATACCCTCTTCGCTCTAAGAGCTCGATGTGTTTTAAAAAGTCATATTCCTACGATCAAAAATCAAAATAAAATTCTAACGCATGTAAAAAAATGTTAAAGTTTTGAAGAAAGTTATCAGTTAAAAATGGACTGTGACGGAATTATGAAAACATAAAAAATAAATGAAAATGCTATTTTATCAAAAGTACCAAAGAGTATGCAAATTTTGCATTGCATACTAATATTTTAAAAAGCTAATGTTTTTACAACATTTTAAATGTTAAAACTTGGACACTAGACCGCTGCAAAAAATAACTTTTTGTTTTCATATGTTTTTTCGCAGCCTTTTGGGTCACCAAGCATCAGCGTAAAATTTGAGATGATTTGGTTGATTCCTGAGTAAGCGTAACGCATTTCAATTTTGTATGGAAATTAGTATGGGAGAAGAATGTTTGCACATTTAATCATCCAGAAAATTCAAATAAGCTTGAACTGAAATTAGTTCTTAATTTCTGGTTTTGACTGTTCTTAGGTTTCATTTTTTGCTAACATAACAAGCAGCTATCTAACATACTAGGTAATTATTTACGGAAAAAACTATCTGAAGGTAAAAAACATGTATCGGCAACCCGAGAACCTTTTCTTGGGAAGAAAAGCTGCTGTACTTAAGTTTCATGCTCAACAATTATTAGAACCTTAAATTTGAATTGCATTTACTAACTAACTAAACTAAAATGAGGGAAACTGTAATTAAAATAAAGAAATTTAACCTGAATAAACAATGCTTGTATGTGCGCCTCCATTAAAAAAAAAGGTAGAATTAGAGAACTCTTCGAATAAAAAAAAAACAATTCGCACAGCAGAACAGGAGTAAATTTACGGCGTAATGTAAAGCTGGAAAATGTCTCCAAATCCATTGGTGATTTTTCCCATCACTCCCGTACTTAATGCACCAAATATTGAAACATTAACGAACTCTCCAGAAAAGAATTCCAGAAAACTAAAGCAAAGTTACGTCGTTGGCTGTGTGACTTGAAATTACGAACTGTCGCAGTCGCTGAGCAAAGTTTTTCCAGAACTATTTTCCTCACAGAAGATCTCTCCTATTTCAATCCGATCTTCCCCCCAGGCTAGGAGCTAACTTAAAAATTGTTGAAAAGTGACAAAACTTTTCGTTTTGGTTGTCCGGTCGGTTTCCCTTGCTCCTTCCCACCAAAGTTTCCAATTCTAGGAAAACGCTGTTGGAATTCCTGTTGAAATTGGTTCGAACAGATCTGAAGAGTTTCACTTTTGAAATTAACTTCCCAATTGACGGTGAAACTTTTGAACGAGTTTTCGGTCGGTGCCATGAAAATCGATACCTTAGTGCTAATCAATAGTTGCGGTGCGATGGTAATGATAAAGAAACAGTGTTGCAATTTGTTCTTGTTGGCAGGAAGCTAACAAATAACTGTCGCCATTTTTTAAAGAAATATACTTCAAACATGTAGATGTGGTTTTTTTTTATTCTTCCATTTATTTGAAAATTTGAAAGACATCCTTTCGATTATTTTGATGATCGTTGTTTCGCAAAATAATTCATTATTTTTTAAACGAAACTCGTATCAAAATAAAATTTCAAAGAAATTTTTACTATTCTTCTTGATGAGACATTTTTCAAGATGTTTTTCTTATTCAAATGGAATTCTATGAAAAGATGGTTGTAGGTTTCTAGATTTTATCTTTGTTTAACAAACACGTTGTTGAATTTGTGCAATTTTTTGCCCAATGCTTCTCGTAAAACAGGCAGATCCTCAGAAATATATCATCATGAAAAACATTTGTTTAGAGCATAAATAGAAGCAATTCTTGTCATGACATATCTTAAAGATATTTAAGAGATATCTAGAAACTGATAGAGTACGATTTAAGTATTATTCTTTGCAAAGACAAAATTGTAATTTGTTTTTGTAAATTTTGGAAGGAAGGATTTTATCCAGATTTTTTGTTTTGTTTCGATTATAGTCGTTTTACCATCTTTATGGCATTCGCGGCTTTATCAACGTTACAGTGGGCGGATCGTTATTGAAAAACTTATCCGGTACAACTGTGTTCGATGTTTACTCTTGGGCTCGAACTCACGGACATCGGCTCAGGAAGCAACAGACTTGCCAACTGAGCTATATCACAAGCCCATTATTCAGAAGTGAAAATGCCTGAGGGTTATTGAAACGTACTTTTAACCCACCCAACGTTGCCGATATCATAGAAAAATCTATAATTTAACAGATTTTGAGCAAATTTTCATTACAGTTTCTTTCACAGAACACAGAATCTTAAAAATATTCACAAATTTCGCAGATTCTTTAAATTTTCTATTTTCCAGAATTATTTTTCTTATGTCGACATAAATTATGGATTTCAACATTATTTTGGAAAAACTTGAAAAGATTTGTTCTGTTCATTGATATTTTTCAAGTAAAATGTAATTTTTCATAACTTTTGTAAGAAATTTTTGCTTTTTGCATGACGAAAAATCAACACATAATATTAGGGTCAAATCATAGAAAGTCAGAGTTTGTTTGCAAAAGCACAGATTTTTTTTTGGCAACCTGGAGCCAACCACAGGACAATGGAGTTTTTTTCAATCAAAAAAGGTATTTTTTTCTGTGATGGTCGCTGAAACTGGATTAAATTCTGGATTATTGCATATGCAAATATACACGAGAAATCTTTTGGTCCACACCGTGTTTTGACAAAATGACTATAAACGACTTATGTTTCTCAATTTCTCACACTTCTTCAGTTGCTCAGGTATAATTCCGATTGTATCAATGTACCTTAGAATAGGGTTGCTATCCGTCCCGCCGTCCCTCTTTTTCCTCGGTTTTTTTTCATGGAAAATTTTACAAAGTTCATTGGCTTATACAAGATGATATCAAACATTAGCTTCAATTTGAATTCATGGGTTCAACACAGCAAATCATTCATATGAGAAATACGTACATTTCCTCAAAATAAGCAGCATTTTTAACTCTAATGTTCTAAGCATTACAGTAAGATTCTGATTCAGTTAACCGTTCGTGAAACCCGTTCAATCAATGCAATGCAATGTAAAAGCTTTGATCTGAAAAATATTGGTTGAGTTGCTTCCAATGATAATAGATCTTAAATTCAAGCCGGAATCTTAATTAAACTACCTTAAATTATATACCACCGTTTTAGACTCAATTGTTCAAAGTATACAATGATGGAAGTTTTCAAACTTTTTTAAACAAATTGTGCAAAAATAAACGTGATTATGGAAAAACCCCGTATAAATAGAAGTCATGTGAGAAAAAACTGAGCAAAATCATCCCGCGTGAAAAAAATCCATAAAGTACTTTCTCTGAACAACTTTGGCTGATTGTGAAACACGTAGAAGTTTTGCTATACAATTAAGCTTTTTCAGAGGGTTTCTCAAATGTCCTGCTTTTTTCGGCTGTGTCGCGTTTTTTTTCGTGAAATGTCCCGCTTTTTTCTGAAAGTATCTGGCAAGCCTATCTTACTATAAACAAGTCAACTATATCCCATTTATTCATTTAATAAGGTCACCTGAATCGATTGGTGTACTTCAATTTTTATTTTCAATACGACAAGCGACTTATTTTGCCTCTTTTCCCCTGAATTGAAGAATTTGTTCAAAGAAATGTTGTGAAATAAATTATAACCCAACAATTTTTCATCATGAATAATAGTACGTATAAATATCCCCAACTTCTTCTTACTTTTTTGAAAGCATTTCTTTGAAAAATTTCTTAAATTAAAAAGAAAAGAGGCAAAATATGCCTTTTGACGTTTTTGAAACAAAAAATTGAGTACACTAATCGATTCAGACAACTTTTTACATAAATAAGTATGGTTTATTATAATTTCTTGTTTTGAAGTAGATTGCTACAATCAGACTTACCTAAGCATCTAAAAAAATCGGAAAAATCGGTAAAATGAAGCGTTAAGCGTGGTTTTTTTTTTTAATAAATAGGTGTTACCATTCGATTTTTTTTTCCGGGAGTTTAATAGCATGCTGTCATTCTTCCCTAAACACCATTCGATTTGTCGCGTATTCTCTTTTATTAAGAATGGCTGTTTTTTTTTCAGCGAGACAATCTTGCCTGTACTGGGTTTTTTTTCTTCTAAATCCTCACTGTGCACTGGGTCAAAACTAATAAACCCGTGGGATAACAGTAAAAACATTTTAACTTCAACATTTATGGTTCAAGTGAATTCAATGTCAAATTGAAACAGTTTTGAAAACATACTTTTAGTGCTATTTTTAAAAAGAAGACGCAAAAGATTCGATTCAAATACTAATAAAAAACAAATAACACAAGAAATTTTATCACTTTAACAACTTTGTTAATAAAAAAGATTACAAAGAAAAAACTTCTTTAACTTTTTTTCCAAAAATTATAACTACTAGAGGTCTTTGGGAAAGTTGTAATATTTTATAGTTAAGGCAAAAAAGTGCAAAAATTAATTTAACTAGCTGACCCAAAAGGCTTTGCTACACCATTTCAAAATTGTTCAAACTTCTCAAAGTTAGGATTATGATTAAAAAAGAAATGAAAATGGAAGTTGAACTTCAATTTTAATGTTTGAGTTTCAATGTCGAAGAAGTTTGGTTTTTTTAGACCGGATTTAGAGTAAGTGTTATAAAAGTTTACTTGAATCCAAAATTTGCTTCTGTTCTTTCTATTTGAGGCTAAATTTTTTCTTATATAAATTTTCACGAAAGAAGCGATTTCCAGTACTGAATAAAATTTCCGATTTTTTAATGACCATCGACCTTAGATTATTAGACTTTCGAAATAAATAACTATTGTTGTGTGAATTTTACTCTCGGCCTGTTAAAACCTGAATGCAAAAATGGATACAAGGATTTTTTTGCAAGTTGTAATTTATTTATGACTAGCTGACCCAATGTGCTTTGCTACACCTTGCCAAAATAAATCAAATTTATTTTAGTTTTCTAAAAATTTTAGTTTTTTGAAGTTATTATTGTATATAAATTTCAGCATAAATCGGAAACAACTTTTTTAAAATGAGAAATGAAACTGGCGTTCGGAACTTCACTACAAAGATTTTTTCATCTGACTTGATGTAACTTGATCTTTAAATTTTATTTTAAGATCTGAAATTTTTACTTTGTGTTTGTAAGTTTCATTAAAGGGTGATACGGTCAAAATTTGGTCAACTTTGGCGAACTTTGACAGTTTCATGTGCTTGAAAATATCTGCTACCTTTCCCCTTCCTTTTGCCGTATAAAACTCCTGTCTCGGAAGCTGCTTGTAGTCGGCTTTGACGTAGGTTTCGTCGTCCATTACCACGCAGTCAAACTCCGTCAGCATCGTCGTGTGCAGCCTCCGGGATCGCGCTTTGGCCGTCGTATTTTGTTTATCATCGCGATTTGGAATCACTACCTTCTTGTAAGTGCATAGTCCGGATCGGTTTTTGGCTCGATGCACGGTTGTAGACGATACACCCAGCTTATTTGCGGCATCTCGGAGAGAGAGGTTAGGTTTTCGCTTGAAACTACCGGTAACTCTCTTTGTCGTCTCAGCGGCTTCCGGTTTTCGATTTCCTCCCGATCCAGAATTCCTGGCTGTCGACAAACGTTCCCCAAACTTTCATTACATTTGTAACGGTTGATTTGGCAACTTTTAGCGATTTTGCCAGCTTTGCGTGCGAGTAGCTCGGATTTTTGCGATGCGCGAGCAAAATTTTGATACGCTGCTCTTCTTCCTTGGAAGGCATTTTGACAACTGAAGAGTGAATTCCAAAATTAAAATAGGAGCAACATTCTACACACACACACACACACACCTTCAAAATGACGGGTGTTCAGGTTTTTTAAATGCAAAATTGAAAGAAATACGTCAAGTTTATATTGACTAAATTTTGACCGTATCACCCTTTAGTTTTCTAAAAATGCCAAAATGTATCTTTTATTATTATGGATTTTTGACATTCTATTCATCCAAAGTAAGGAAGGCTCACGAACTTCCATAAAAATATTGTTGGTATCTAAACAACGTCACTAACCGCATGTGGTTCCATTTGTTTGTTAATAATTTGAAGAAAAAAAACTTGCCTCCTTTCCTACTCCGCCTTGAAAAAACGAGGAGTCTAAATTTATTTGTATGCAAACAGTCTCTCTCATAAAAGATGGTCCATTTTTATTAATGCTTAAAAATGGCTTTTCTTCTTGCCAAACTCCTCCCCATTCCAAATTTGTCGTATCTCATGTTCTACCATATTTAAAATTTGGTTCGATTTGCACCAATTAGATCAAGCTATGTCAGAAATTGTAAAGGAGTCCCTTTCCCTTTCCGATCTCCCTACTGAAAGGAGGGAGTGATATCACTGATCACACAAACATGATACCTAGAACAAAAATCCAATCATTTACTGTCACCCCACTGGAAAGAAAAAGGGATACCGAACATTCGAGGAACATTTATCGTATATTTGTACAAAAAAATTGTATGGAAACCCCCCTCCCCCTTTCGTATTTTCCAATTGGGATGAGTGAGGGTCTCAAATAATCATTTGAACATTTCACGTACCCTAATATTGTCCCATACTAATTTGGTTGCATTTGCTTAATTAGTTCTCGAGTTATGTAAAAAAATGTAAGGTAGCCCCCTCCTCCCCCCTTCCAACCTCCTCACTCGAAGGAGAGAGGGGTACTAAATATTCATAGAAACATTCCCTGTGCCCAAATATCCTCCGATGCCAAATTTGGTTAAATTTGCTTAATCAGCTCTCGAGCTATGCAAACATTTGTCTTTTGTTTGGAAGGCCCCTCCCTCTTCATGAGAGTGGGAGGGGTCTCAAACCATGATAGGAACCTTCCCCTGCCTTTAAAACTCACATCTGCCAAGTTTCACGCAAATCGGTTCTGTAGTTTCCGAGTCTACAGGGAACAGACAGAAATCCATTTTTATATACATAGATAAAGAAAAGATTTAAATACGGATTGTGATATTAAAAATTATAGCAAAATAAGAAGATGAAAAAGATAAGTTTTTTTAACGTTTCAGAAGAATAAAAAAAAAACATCATTGAACTTTAGAAACGAATGCCATAATGCTGATAAAGTGTCAAAAATAAAACCTAAAAAAAAAATAATTGAACTTATTTATTGAATGTAATTGATTGACTCTCTAGCATTTTGGTGCCGATGTTTGAATGATTTCTGTTGTCGATTTTGAGGTATTGAACTCGAATTTTTGTTTGAGTTTGTCTATCATGTTTTGGTTATAAAGAATATATAAGTTTGATCAATCATCGATAACTGAAAAACGAACAAAACGAAGAAATAAAACTGATTTTTAATTTGATCATTATTCTACATTCAATTAAGGAATAAGGCTGGAACAAATATCAGTTTCTTCTTTTTTCAGCCTCCCTTCGAACTTTCCAAAAAAAAAAATCCGAAGAAGGAAATTATTTGAAGTTTGAAGTAATTTATGTAAATTTCGATAAAAAAAACCAATATCTGAAAGATTATCAGACCAAAAAACAAATTTAAGAAGAGGGAGTTATTTCACATTTTGTTTTCTTGATTTCTTTGAATAATTCGATAAGAAATTTCTTGATTTATATGATTTGTGCAACGATATAATATGCAATTTTGTTGCATACAAGCTTCCAATTTATTTGTTTTTCGCATTATTTTTTTGGTCCTCTCTTTCCGCGATGTTTCAACTACGGATGACAAAAGAAAGATTTTAAAATTGTTCCGGCCTAATATTTTGATGATTATGTCTGATCTTAAATAGTTAAATTCGATAGTTTTTGGAAAGATATCATTACCAAAAATGTTGGCATTGAAAAAGGGTTTTATTTCAATTAACAAATGTGTTGAGACTTGCAAAAGGATTTGATTTTTGATTTACGTAAAAACTTCTTCAAACATTTGTTAAATTTCCGAATTTAACGAAATGAGGAAAGTACATAAATAGACAACTTCTGTAACTTATTTCGCAGAAGTAAACATTAATTGCAGTTTTTTGGGAAAGTTGATAACTAGTTTGAGAATTTTATTTCAAATTTATTTGTTTTGAAGTTATGTCAAAAATTGCAGAATTTATTTTCAGATTAATCAGATTTCAAATTAATTGGAACAGTTTCTGAATTATTCCCAACTCAGAAAATGAGGATTTTGTGGCCTTGGGTTAGTTATCAAAACGCTTCTGAATTTGTATTAAGGCATTTAAAACAAAAAACATGAAATAAAATTAAGCAGAAATTCGGTTCATAACATAAACAAAAACGATTTTTTTTTTCAATCAAAGTCATGAGTAGGTATTACTGTAATAGATACAAGGTTTTTTTAAGCGAATACAACACCTGTAACATGGCTAAGATGATCGAATTTATATTCTAAGCTTTCTCAGTTGAACTTCTCAATGAAAACCCATTTTGGAGACGAAGTATAGTTTTTGTGTGTCAAGATTTGAGTTTCAACACAAAAGGTTTATTAAATTGCAAATCGAAATTGAAAATTTAAAAAAAGTTTCAATTCGTGAACGTCATAGAGTGTAAAAAGTCTAAATGATTGAGGAGTAAACAACGCCGGAGTAAATGACACCTATTTTCAACCACCTTTTGGGATCTGAATAGAACTGAAAATATCACTTGGAAAAATTTCTATGAGAGGGGGGGGGGGGGGGAATACACCCCTAACACCCCCTCCACCCGCTCGCAGGGCTTTGATTCCCACTGTATTTATAAATCCTTCATTCTATGGTTTTTTATTTCTCCTTAAAAATCATTTCAAACAGTTGAAAATGATTTCCAAATAAAAAAGTTCAAATAATATACGGTTTTTTGATATTTTTTATACATTAATTATTGCAAATTTGTTTATTTATGAAACGAAGGATTAAATATAAGGATTATTGAATTTGTGTTATCAATTGTTGATTGTTGTTGTTGTTGTTGTTGTTGTTGTTGTTGTTGTTGTTGTATGTTTATTTTAAGAGGGTTTTTAGCTTTTAACTTTTACCCTCTATCAATTGTTGGTTGAAATTCACGCATGCTCTAGAAACAAGACGAGGCTCTGTATTCTCATATATCTAGAGAATTTCACCCTATTTACTTCATTTCCCTGAGATTTTTTTCAAATATCACTAACCATAAAAAAACAGGTGTCCACTTTCTTCCGTGAACACTTCTATTTTCTGTATTAATAAGAAACCTTTTAAAGCTAGAAGAATAATGTTTTGAATTCCAAATCAATAAATTTCGTCACGGTTTAAAGGAAATGAGAATGAAAAATCACCCCGACTCAGCATTCTTAAAGCCTACCCACAGCTTCATCCGCCAAGCGACAATAATTGATTCTAATACAGTTCATTGGCTCAACTTTCTCGAAACGGAACCACCTCATCGAAAGCCAAACTTTTCCCAGGAAGCAATAAAAAGTTCATGAAATAAAAATTTGATACACCGCATACATTTTTTTTCCAAGCCTCGTCTCGTGCTTTCACTTAATTGAAGTTTCCGATACTTTCTGCACCCGACTTTCATCCCGACCGCACCGCAAAAAGAAAGGAAAACTTGGTAAATCTCCCTCTTCTTGAAAATTTTATGCCCGAAAAACGGTTTATTCCGTATTGCCAAAAAGTCTTCAGCTCTTTTTGGCTTCAACCGAGAGAAGAGGAAAACCCCCACCAATAGAAAAAAGGAAGATTTTTTTATCGAAACGGTGGGAACATACACTTAGGGTATAGGTGTAGCAGCAGGAAAAACAAATTTCCTATTCCAAAACGCCGAAAATTAATTTACGCATCCGTTTCCAAGAAGTCCGGCCAACCGACCAATCTGACCAGTTTTCCCCCATGGATTTTTTTTTCTCTATATTTTTCGTTCTCAAGCACGCACCGGAAAAGTATTCCGGAAGTATCCATCAGGATTAGCATCGGCGTGGTGAGTGGGAGCTGAACGATGAAAAAGGAAACGAAATTGTTGGCGCGTTCCGGTTCTATAGGTGAAAACTTTTTTATTTTGATAATAAAATATTTCGGCTGGTCATTCTTCGAGGGTTGTGGGGCAATGAAAGAGGAATCCTAAGCGATTCTTATGAATTTGGCAGTGTGCCGAACAAGTGGTCGATTTTAGAAACTTTTTTTTTATTAAAAGTAGCTGCATTCATGAAACTGAAATAATCTTTTGATGATCACAACATGATAACATAGTTTCGCATATATTGAGAAAGTTCTTTAAGTAATAATCCTTATTATTTTTTTATAAATCCCAAAATGATGTTCATATTTTAACAATTCAGGATGGCATTACAAAAGTTACTAAGAATGACAGAATGGCGTGCGTCAATTTTTACGTTTTGTGCGATTTCCAAACAATTTTTCGGAAAGAGGCAGTTTTGGGTCAAAAAATTATGTGAAGAAAACATTGAAATTTGAAGTTTACAGCACATACACTTTGGAATAAGAAGAGCTTATTGGCGTTATTCAATCGAAATTGATTATTTTTGCACTCATCTTATCTTTGGCACCATACACCTCATTTGTTGGTGACTTATTGTAATGCTCATTTCATGTTTTGCTCATTTCATTAAGATTGGTTAAATTTTTCTAACTGATGTATACATACATTGGGATCTTTAAATACCATGTGCAATATTTTCTCAGAAAATTTTAGTTGTTATTTTTTTGTTCTTAAGACATTTTTTTCTGATTTATTTTAAAGACTTCAATTGTCAAAACCAATAACTCATAGCGAGGTGGCAAAATCAAATAAATATTATAGGAAGACAACTGATGAGAACATTGATGATTTTTTTTTCTGGAAATGAATCGAATATAAACCGCCAAATACCACCCTAAAACCTTAAAACCAAGCTTAGTTAATCTAAGTATTTGGCTGAAGAGGTCGAATATTTAGGTTTTTTTTAAAACTTTATATCAAATTCGGACATTTGATTTCAAAATTGACAATCAAAAATTCGGGCAATATCTGGTCATTTTTTCAAAACCCATTTAATTTCATTTAATCAAAACAAATCACGCCATAAAAATTGAAAAAAAAATTCTTAAACATTTATTGACAGACTTTAAACTGTATTTAAGGCTTTAAAAAAACCTACAGTGATTATTTTTACTTAAAATTGCTCATTAGATTTCGTTCTGAATGCATAAAATAAAATTTTCTAAACACAATCTGTTTTTTTTGCTTTGCGGGAAAATGTGGGCATTTCTTAAAGAAATCCGAGCAACCGGGCCGGGCCGGACTGTTCTTAAATTTCGTATTAAATCGCGGATCGCGGCCATCGCGGATAAAACCGAGGAAGGTGGTAACCTTATGGATGCTATTTTGAGTTGTAAAAACCGCTATCTTTTTATTCGCTATACTAGCCTGATTAGGGAAGCTGACGTACTCGCATGACTCCTGAAAAATTTCAAGCTAAAATATTCGCTAGGTTCACATTTGAACGTTGCTGGTCATACACGTCTGTTTCAAATAACAATCTTTTTGGCTACACACCCATCTCCGAATGCAAGCCTTAACCTGCACATTCGCCCGAACTATGTTTGAGTTTTAGTTAGGCTTCTCGACCAAAGCGCACAGGCCCTTTCCCGAGAAAACAAAATGGCGCCTCCAGCCTAAAAACAACTTTTTCAAGCTGGCATTAATTGCCGATGGAAACTTAAAATTAACCTAATTTCTTTTGCCGAGGTCACTCACCTTACCTGAGTTTCAGGTTCTAGTACAGATAAAGAACCTCTTTTCTGATGAAATCATCCCTGTTCCAGTACTTAGGAACGCTGTGATTTTCGGATCACTTTTCGAAAATGGCGGCCACCTTGTTGCCGCTTATGGAGCACAAACTTTCTTCCACTTTTCCGACTAAAACAACTTATAAAATCAGGGAAAACGTGTTCTGTCACGGTCACCAATGTAAAAACCGCTATCTGTTCTCCTTCCGGTCCAACGACGAATTCCCAGTTCGACGCGGTTGGATCGTTGACTTGACTGTTGCCGCCGTTGCCGCCGACGTTCGTCTTCGACTCGGGATGTGAGGTTGTGTGAGTGTGTTTGTCGAGGGGTAGCCGAATTCGTCGTTGACGTATGTTCATGTGACTTTTTGTTCATTTTAAATGAAAATTGGCCTTTTTGAAAAATTTAATACTATTTTCAGCCTACTGCGATTGGCGCGTTATAACGAGCGCATGGGCCGTGATAGAACATATGAGGGATGAATGACATCCTGGTGTTAAAATCCTTATGATCAAATAAATAAATAAAAAAAAATGATAGAACATACCCATAAAAAGCATACCTTAGCGAGTTCAGTATGATTTTTAGCATAAAGTCATAGTTTAGATTCTCCTCTATCGATGTGTCAGAAAATATGGTCTTATTCATTTTTCTCTGCTTGGTGACACCTTATTAAAAGTGTTATAAAATTTACATCGAAATGAAGAAAACCCTAAATTGTGAAATTATCACGACACAGGGGCATTGTAAGGAAAAATTAATACTTGCCATGACTATTCACAGCATTTAAAACAAACTGGTGATATTTTGCAGGCTTAAAATGTTTCAGATTCTTCAAAACAAGGGTGGCGCGTATTAGCCACATGGGGCGTTATATGAACTTTTCCCCCTACATTGACGGCTGAACGCACTGAAGCAAATCTCACCCTCATAAGAGTGTCCATCCATTTCGGATAGTCGGATAGTCTTACGATCCCTTTTCTGGGAATTCTCGGGATATCAGGAAAAATTGAAAATGAAGAATTTTACATTCTACTACATAAGAAACCTTATTATATGTTTTTTTTTTGAGTAGTAGGTATGGGAAAATATTCCAAACTTTTACAATGCCTCAAAAATTCAATTAGCCATTATAAAACCTAAGACCCAAAAAATAGTACATTAACTAACAAACATGAATGATTTTTGCTGCAAAAATTCGAAATCTTTGAGAAACGTTGGTTAGCTCGACTTAAGGTTATTCCTCAAATTTGGAAAATTCTGCAGATAACTATCCTTTGATTCAAAACATGTAATTTCCTTGCAGATTATTTTGCTACTCTCATCAGTTTGCGTTACTTTATTGGAATTGTTTGGTTTTATACATTCTTTTTTGTTTTCACACAAATAAGTGTACCAATTTTCGAACGAAAAGACATTTATTTATCAAATTTTTGTACGTTTTTACAAGTATTAAGATAAAAAATAGTATCAGTCTAAGCCATATATGAAGGTAGAAGTATCAATTTCCAAGCCCAATCTGATTCACTTCTCCAATTTAGATCGTTTAATTTTTTAGTTATTTACTCTATTTATTGGCTCCGGGAGCTCCGGGATTTTCTGGGTTTCCCGGGATTCGGAAATTTCCGATTTTTTTTTTTCAAAAGAAGAAGAACACTCTAATGATAAAAATACTCAACAGTATATTTTAAATAACTTTTTAAAATGAAATTGAACAAACACGCTAGTTTTTTTTTGCCACTAGTAAAACACACTTGTTCTTGAATATGAACGATTATGATTTTTCTCATTTTGCTTATTAATGTGACGGTTTTCTGTGATATTTTTCCATAAATTTCATACTTAAATTATACCGAACATCGACAAATTGATTCTTTTCACATGGAAAGTATCAATTCATATTTACAAAATCATTAGCTTTTCACAAATCATTGTTAGAAATCCTATTTCAGATTTGATTATCTTTAAAAACAATAACATATTTTAACTTATCACTCGATGTTTCATCATTTTTAGGTAGCCGTTTTATTTAAACAAAATAAAAAACCATATTGACATAGGCTTGCCAGATACTTAAAAAAAGCGAGACATTTAAGTAACTCTTAAAAAAAGCATAATTGTGTTGTCAAACTTATACGTAAACCATCAGCGAAAGTTATCCATAGAAAGTACTCTTAGGTTTCTCAGTTTTCCTTACATAACTTCTATTTACACGGTTTTGCCTTTCTTTCAGAAAGGTATAGTTATCGGTCGATTTGTGAGATCCTTAATTATGGCTCTTAGATATACCTTTATAGGTACCTATCGAATCAGCTCGACGAGTTCTGATGATGTCTGTGTATTTGTGTGTATTTGTGTGAATTTTTGTAAACTTTGTTCTCGACGTTTTTGTGAAACTGAGCAGTACAATAAAAATGATTTTTATCTTAAAAAATTTGATTTTTTTTCTTCTACAACCTATAAAAGAAAGAAAAAAATACAAAATAGTTTGAAAAATTTTTTTTTTCATAGTAAATATCAAAAATCATCACTCCAAAAACGTGTCAATTTGGCTTGCTAGCCACAACTAGCAATCACTAAAATAAAGATTGTCATATATACAACGTCATGTACACGATGGGCGCGCTCGCTACACGCTACTCGCTACACGATGGCCGTGCGCCACTCCCACTCATGAAGTCTTCATGACGACAAAACGAGCGCTAGGAAGGAGTAAGAAATCAAAAAACTTAAATTTTAAATTTTGTACCAGCTCAGTGATAACCGAACCGGTCTCAAAAATTCAAAGCCGAAGCTTCAAAATCATATTAAATTAGTACGGCGATTCATAAAGGGGTACAACCCCGGACTCGCCACATCAAACCGATGGGTGTAGGGTTCAATACCGCATTTTTCTGCAGCGATGGCTGGCTTCGATACGTCGAAGCAAGCGTGAATCTGTTCGATAATTTTGTAGTAAGTTTTAAAAAGGGCGAACGCACCAAATGTAAACAAACCTAGCGTAACATTTCATAAGGGCGAAACTATCAGTTAGCTCGAAATAAAACGCTTTTGAAACTTCGGAAAATCTTATCAAATCCTATTTAAAAAAATCGACGCTATCTATTGGCCCTACCCGGATAAAAAAAAATCCCATTTTAAATAGGCGTAATTTCGCGTTCAAACGAAAATGCATCAACAAAACGTTTCACCTAATTTAATTTTATCAACTGTTTTAAAGTTTAAAGTGATTTTTTGTACAGACGCGTTAATTTCAATATGTTGAATTCCCTGGACTTTTAAGTATTTCTGATTTTAAACTTAATTTAAAACATCGGGTCCAATAGTGAGTTTCAGAATTCAGATTAAAATCCAAAAATTCAGATGCCATCCAGCGCTAGACGATTTTCAAAACAAATTTACAAAACCGACATAATGGACAAAAATGTCAAAATAGTCAATTACTACAAAAATGACAATTGTTTAAGTTTTCTTAATTTACAAAGTGAATCAAATTCACATAATTGACAAAATTGATAAAAATTACAAAATAGACAACATTCTCAAATTTTTATCAAGTTTTAACAATCCTGACAAATTTAGCAAATATAGGAAAAGTTGACAAAAATTGACCAAAATGGACCAAATTTTGAATGGATTGACATGAATGATAACATTTACAAAATTGACAAAACTGGATAGATAAAATGAATATAAATCATAAAACTAAATATGCAAAATTGACAGAATCAATATAGGATCAATATCGAGAAAAATTAAACAAATTTACAAAACTGACATAATTTACAGAAATTCCAAAATAGTCTATAATTACAAAAATGACATAATTGTTAAAATCGTCAAAAATTACAAATTGGACCAAATTTGCATAGTTGACAAAATTGGTAAGAAATACAAAAAAAAAAAACAAAAATGACAACATTCACCAACTTGATAAATTTTACAAACCTGACTAACTTTACAAATATGGCAAAAATGTGCCCTTTTCAAAAATCTTCACTGTACAACTTGGGTGCGAAGTGCACGCAAGTTTTTGCACTTACTTGCACGCAAGTTTTTGCACTTACTTGCACACAACTTTTGAGGCGCAAGTTTAACACGCACCCATTTTAACTCACCGCACTCAAAGTGTAGGGTGCAAGTTCGAGCACGTGCTCGAACCCGGGTGATGCTGTCTTGGGGTAAAATATTTACCTTGATTTAGTTTTTGAGAAAATTACTCAATCGGCTAGTGGAGAAAAAAGTTATTAATGAAACATCGGTTTATTGTGCATCTCCCGAGCAAAATATTTCTTAATCTCATTCACGCTTGAGGCTCAATCTCAACGCCATCTGATGGTCGGATTTAACTTGACTAGGATAGTGACCTTCTGGTAAGCCAACGATTAATTTTAGCTTTGAACGGGTTAGATTTACCATGTTTTATTCTTCCTGTACTAAGATTAGTAAATCCATTTTGCACTGTGGTTTGCTAAACCATTTGAAAATTCTTATATAACTATTATCGTGAAGTAATCATAACTACGGTTGCCGGAAAAAATTCTATGTTTTAAAACAAAGTTCTGTAGTTCTGATATTTGACTCCAAAATTCTGTGACAAGATTCTTTAACGTTTAAATACGATTTTCACTGAAGAACATGTCCTGTATGCTTATTTTTACAATAAATATCATAGAAATCAATAAACAGTGTTAACTTTATAACATTTTCATGAATTTGAGTCAGAAATCCTTAGTAAATATGGATATAAATATTTAATTGTTTGGAAAAGCATACAAAATTTCAAAAATCTGTAAAATATTGTATAATATGACACAGGATCTGTGACGAAAATATGCTCGAAATTTTCTAAAATTATAGATTATTCTGTGATTTCGGAAACCTTGGCCATAACTTATTTTTTAACCGATTATGATAAATAATCACTTGAAATCATTGTTTCGTAACAACATTCAAGTTTTTTACAAAACAAAAATAAAGAATGTTGCTATCAAATCTGAAGTCATCAATAAAATTTCCGTCGATGAAATAAAATCCGATTTATATAGTTTTTTTTCGTTCATAAATTCATCATTATCAACAACACCATCTGTTAATCAAAAGCTAAAATGATGTTTAGATGATCAGAAACAAGTTTATTCACCTTCAACATGCAAAAAGAGGTTTAAAAATAATGTTTTGTAGTCCGAAAACTTTTAAATTTGATTACAAGTAGATACTATTATTTTTAAAATTTTCAAAATTTCCCAAACAATAAATCAGTTCGCTCTTTGTTGTATTGTATCTCAAAATTTAACAAAATGAAAATAATTTAAACCGTTCAATTTAAAAATGAATATAAACTTTTTATGGTTTCAATGTTTTCTTCAATAATTTTATAACAACTTTCATATAATTGATCAACACATTGAATTGATTTATTTCACTTTTATGTGAATCATTTAAAAATAAAAAGAATCATGAATAATTATAAATTAAACGATTCAATACATTAACGAAGTTTGAAAGACGATAAAAACATTTTTTCATGTACGACTAACCCAGTCTATAAATACTCGAATTACCTACTAAGGCCTGTTATCAACTTTTGAGTATGATGAACATATTTTTCTATAAAGACATTGGGCAAAAAATCAAAAAAATAAATAAATGATACGAAACACAATAATAAAAACAATTTATTGTACTTGTTTTAAAAGGGGCTTGTAAAATGAAAATAAATGTTGACATTTTGAATTTTTAGTTGTTTTTCCATTTGTATCATTTTGATCTTTTTTTTTCATTTTTTATCATTCCAATTATGAAAAAAATTTCATGTTTTCTACTCGCTATGCGATGTTCATCAATTTTATTTTTCATTTTTAATGCCTCATAAATATAAACATTGTTTTATGAAATTTGCGAGCGAGAGTTGAAACGGCTATTCCCAAATATTTCATCAAACCACCGGTTTCTGAAAAACAAAAATTTTCGACCAATAAATTTTTCGTTTTTTTTGCCAACGAACAAAAAAAATTTCATCAAGAATTTTAAAAACCAACCACATATATCTGAATCGGTTTTACCACCCCATCTCCAAAAATGTTAAAAAACGCAAAAAACAGCAGAGAAATTGAATAACATACGCACAAACGATAGAAAAACTAACTGAAGAATATAATTTATACCGCATTTAATACCCAGGCAGACACATTCAATCTCAGTTCTGCCAGCTACCTACTATGTGCTCGAGTTCAGGCTCGAGCAAAACCCAAGTACAACCTTGTGTGCAAGTTCAGAGAAAGCGCCTGGATTTCCGCACTCAAGTTGAACTCAGTACATGTTTTCGTGAAGACTGGTGCCAGATTTTTTTGTCATAAATCAGGACATAACAGATTTGTTCGTAGTTTTCATAGTTCAATTACAAATTCGATTGTGATTTGAGATTTTTTTTATATCAAGGACAATTCAGTACATTTTGAAAACAAATTTTCCAAAATCAGGACAATTCAAAAGTTTTAGAAAAATCAGGACAACTTCTTGAAAGTCAGGACAAGTCCTGAAAAATCAGGACACCTGGCACTTCTGACGTGCATTACAATTGTTCAGTTGTAGTTGTTGTTTCTCTTGTGCTTAGAGGTGCCATGTACTCAATGTACTAAATTTACAAAATTTACAAAATTCATAAAATTGACACAATTGACAAAATGGACAAAATTGTCAGAACTGACAAAATTGACGAAAATGATAAAATAGACATAATTGACAAAATGACAGAATTGAAAACATTTACATTTCAAAATTGTCAAAATGTTAAATATCTATAGTTAATTCGATCGATTATTGTAAACTACGTCGATTCATCATATTTTAGTCTAGCAGTTGTAAATCTACTTTTTTTTATAATTTATTCGCTTCCTTTACTTGAGAGGTTGAATTATTTGAAACACATGATTAGGCATCTTTTTTAAAAAATTATACCCTTCATTTTTGGAGCTCTTCTATTTCATAGATATAAGATCATAATTACAATTATAATTATTTAAAAATACGTTTGTCCTATACACAAATTTTGAATCTTAATTTCTTAAATTCATTTAGGATTAACTTCGTTAGAAATACTTAAATCATTACTCAGAATTTATAAATCTATCAATAATTTATTACTTTGTGTCCTGTGTATCCAAATATAATTTATAGACTGTAAGAAAGGCTACAATCCACTGTTAAGTGTATTAAATCGGGTTTTTGCCATAAACACGTTTATTTTCCACGGTTCTCGCAAATAACCACGATATTTGAGAGAAATATTTCAAGTCCTACATGTCAACGGCGGATTTGATATCGCATGAAAAACCTTTTTGTAATAGCAAATATATTCCAAATTTGTTTTAAAAATTTGAAAACTCAGGAAATCTTTCATCATTGCATTCTGTGGAAAACTGAGTCAAAAAAGGGGTGTATAAATAGCAATGTAACTTAGATTCTGTCAAAAAATTGAGATCTACAACCGTTTTGATCCAACTTAAACATTATTTCGTTCAAACCAAAGTTATTCACATTGCATTGGTTGAACGTGCTCCAAGAACGCTAAACTGAATAAGTATTTAATTGTATCTTTAGGGCTATTCAGCATTAAACTGAATAATTGTCTTATGAATACACTGAAAATTTGATGCTTATTTTGAGAAAAATGACGAATTCGATAGATTATGAATGGAAAAAATGGAAATAATGAAACTTTCAGTAAAGCTACCTAGTAATGTAATATGTACGTGTTCAAAATATGGTGACAATCAGTCAAGTGGTTTTTGAGATATCACCCAATACTGAAGTTCATTGACAACATTTTTTTGACAGGATCGAGAAAAATTCATGAAAGTCCCAGTGAGAGACCCGAAGATAGCCGGAAATCTACTATTGGACCAAAGTACACACAGATAATCATACAAGAAGTCCAAGAGAACCCAATAGTCAGCTCAAATTCGAATAAGCGTGAAGATGATTGATTTCATGAAATTAAAGAATATGAGAGGTTTTTCCAAACTTAATCCGAAAATATCAAAAGAGGAAGTGATCAAAAAGATATATTGTTATGATTTGTTCGTCTAGTTGATTAATAAACAGGCCTGATATCATTTCTACAAGGTAAAAAAGCTGCCCATCGGTTAAATAAACAAAAGACGTTCGTCAAATCGTGCGCAAAATATTTGGACTGCTAATGGGGGAGATTTTTAGAAAAATTTCGTTATGGACAGCAAAACGAACTCTTAAAGGTCACCTGGTAGGTTTCCAGCCAGACAAGTCTCGCCTGTTTTTTTCCGGAGATAGACAAGGAGAAATATTTGAAAAAAAGGAGCATAACGATCTGTAGAAACTTCAAATCAATCAGTGTTTCATTACGAATATCACGATGAATGAATAAAAATACAGAAAAAACCTGCATCCAAATGCGACAGTTTTTCTTGCATATATAGTACTTTAATAGGTACCAAAAACTTTACACTCTGCTTTATGATAGGATCTGGAATCGTGCCAATACTTACAAACTGTGATGGAGTGATAGAAAGTCAAAAATTTTGTTATCAAATAAAACATTTTGAGTTATTCTCAAGGTCAAACTTCAGAAAAGAGAAAACGTAGGCAAAAATAGCCTTGATTTTAAAAATGATTGATCATAGTACGCATTATAGATGACGCACGTGTTGCCAAAAAATTATAGTTAAAAAACTTTTTCGCTATCTCGAACGCTATCTCAAAAATGACGTCACAAAAATTTTCGCATGTGAACAAAACCATAATACCAGCATCAATGCTGTAAATTAAAACATAGATTTTTTTAATGACTCGCTCAAGGAACTTGGAAATCATAGATTTTTCTGAGATTTCAGCATGTTTGCTGAACATCTTCTACGAAAATTTATTATGAAAAATGTATTTTTTGACAAAATTTAACAGAGCTTAATTTTAATTGTGGAAAACTTTTAAAAATACGTACTGGAAAGAAATATTATGATCAATATATTTAAACAACGATCCCTTGTTCAATAAGAAAAAAACAGCGGTTTGAAAAACGTTTAAAATTAATTATATATTATTATAGTTTATTAGAGACCTTTTAATTACCTGGGTCATTTGGGTCTGCTGATGGTATTCTAATGAAGTTTATAAAAAAAACAAAAAAAAAACACTACGACAGTACGGGAAAAGCATCCATCTTAAAAGGTGGAATTATCTTCTAGAGGTCGTTTGCAAATGTTTACAAGTTTAACATACTGAATCCAAGGTAACACATGAAAACGATAATAAAACATTGTTATCGTTTGAAGATTAAAAAATATTTAATCAAATTTACTCTACCTTTTTTGAAAAGTTGTGGGTATAAAATGTTTTTAGTAATAGGATGAACATTCAAGGGTAATTATTTCAAATTTCAGTTAATGCAATCCTTATAACTAATATATTTTCAATAAGGCCGGAACTTGTTTAAAATCCTTCTATGTAACTTGGCGTCGAAATATCACGAGGGAAGAAATAATAAAAAAACAAACTTGCATACAATTTATATTAAACAAAATAAAAAAAATCGAGTTATTTTAGAAAGAAAAGTAGAGAAAATCTGGAATACCAAAGGTGATACTATTCATATTTTCTAATATTTGAATTTTGCTCTTCCAATTGTTTGAATTTTCGAGGAATTCATCAAATTTTTCAAAACAAAAAATACTTTAAACTTTATTTATTTCTCCCTTCAGGATTTTCAGAAAGTTCGATGGAGGAAGGGGGCGACAAAAGAAGAAATTGATAATTGCTCCGGTCTCATGTGAAAACCATAAACATTGTAAATTAAAATTAAATCTTCGAAAAAACTAGCAAAACATACAAAGCTTTCATGGCCAAACATGTGACCCCGAGCAAGACCGGATAAAATCAGATAATTGTGAATAAAACTAGAAAAGGCTTAGTTTAAACTAGGGTGATTTGCCAATCATTGCGCAGCTAAGCACATGATTTTGGTTTTTATACTGTATTTTTGTCATTTCAACCGAATTGACTCGATTTTTTTTGTATTCGAAAGTTCGATTGTTCCAAAAAGTGACATAGAAATTTAAAAAATCATTTTAAACAGCTTGTCTGTACCCAATAATTGCACAGACAAGTTTTATGTCGTCCCTAAGGTTGCACATTTTTTCATGATGTGCCGCTGTTAATGATGTGCCCTTTTTTAATACCTGAACATAAAATGTTGTGTAATTGTAGTTCCATAAAATGAACTGAAGGGTATTAAACTATTTTGATCAAATTAACTATCACGAATTAATGACTGTATATTTTTTTTAAATAATAAGAGTCAAACTTGACGGCAGATTTAAATTTTTAAGAAAATTGCTCATGATAAGTAATGTTTAGGGTCTTCCAACCTTCAACTTAAAGTTTTTTGCGTTTTAGGAATAAATTTTCCTTCTGTACAATATTTTGACAATATAATTATCAAAATCAAGGGGTTCACAATTGACATGAAATACAGTTCTTTAACCTATTTCTTTCGCATGGTAGCACACATGATCCACATCTTCGCAAAGCTCGCGATTGTATTAGGCGCTTTGGATCAATACAATTTTCTTTTCGAATGTGCAGGTATAAATGAAGAATCATTGCACAAAATTTGAAGAAAATCGATTCTTTAGTTTTTGCTCGGCAGATCAAAAACTGCGCAAAAGTTGGATATTTTTTGGAAGTTTAAATCAAGTCGTCATTTGCAAAAAAATGTTTGTGTAAGTAAAATCAAATGATAGTTTGCTTAGATTTCCACTAAAACATATAAATTTTCGGATAAGTGAAGTGGATCACAGGTGATAAATTGGGAACAAAACGAATTTTCTCCTTGCTAAGTTTTTATCAATACTCATGAAAATCATTCTGTCCAAAGTTTTTTCTCTCCAGGATAGGTATTTCATCTACTGAAATGACCTCATGTCTCAAAATATTTGCAAAAGCTCGTGATTTTTTTCGAAAAATTTCTCTGGTGGCCATTGTTCTAGACAAAACTGAAATTTCAAAAATTTCAATAGTTTGACTTTTGAGGGCTGGATATACCCAAGAAACAATTCACAAAATCCAATCGTTTTAGTTTGTGATCAATGAGGTGATGAAATTTCTTGTTTTTTTGCCGTTATTTCTTATTTTTTATTTGCACCCTCTGTGTTATATCTTCCCAATAAAGCATTTATGATCCACCTGGAAACCCAAATTTATCAACTCAATCACTCATGAAAGGAGACTAAAATAATGCATCTTTTGTTCTAGAACTTAAGTTGTTTATCAATATTTCTATTTTTAAAACGTGAAAAACCTCGTGGGAAGAAAAGGGTTAAGATATGTCGACATGAAATTCGAGAAACTGGGTTTTAGGAACAATTTTTATATTCTTTGCAAAAAATGTAGAGTGAATGGTCGCTATAAAGTATTTTCATATAAATCTGATAAAAAAGAAGTCCTATAAAGCCAAAGCAGTTTAAGTGACTTTGACACTTATCAGACATTGCAAGCTGTCTAACTTCTTAAAACACAAATATGTTTTTCAACGAGTTTAATAATCCTTACATTTCAATTTCAATATTTGAAGATAGAAAAAAAAATTAATGGAAATATGAAGTGTCTTTAAATAAAGGGTAAATTATTGAAAATCAACCTTGGGTGCATAAAAATGAAAATTCTGAGTAAAAACAATTAATTAGAGCAAAGAAATAACTGAAATTAATAGTAAATCGTAAATCGTAAATATCCACATATTAAGCCAAAAAAATCCAAGTTTTCCTCCAGTTGCTTGTAATCAATGAAGGTGTTCAATTTTGTAAAGAAATTTGTTTGGAAGAAGAATTTTTGCCTATGAAATCATCAAAGAAATTCATATAAGCTTGAAATGAAGTTTGTCTTTGATTAGATGTTTCATCCGATACCAATTCAAAATAAAAAATCGGAATCTAGTTCCAGGCTTTGCCGGATGGAGCATTCAATTGTTTTATGAATTTTTTTTTGGCGAAGGTTATATAAATAAAAAAAAACTCATTGGCTATGCAAAGCAGTTAATTGCGATTTTAATTTTCATCCTACGGATAAGTAGCTTTCGAACTAACAATCAAAAACACTAAAACTTAATTTTTTTTTGAATTTTTTGTATGACATTGAATATCATTTCTCGGGTACAAGTTATGTTTGGTTTTTGTTTACATGAAATGTACTGCAAGTACCAGAAAATATTTCAAAAATAAAAAAAAAATTGGTTTTTGAAACTTATAGTACATTTTCATTTTCCGTACTAATCAAAACACGTTGCACTAATTCAGAACTCACTAAATTGCTTCCACAAAATGTTATTGCTATTATTGGCAGTAGAAACAATCAAACAAAGTTTTAAGATGTATATAAATTGATAAGTTTGAAATTTTCATACAAATTTTGTAGCGGACTAATGTACAACAATGGAGCAGGAGGGGGTTTAGCGGACCATCCATGATCCGATATCCTGGTTATGTGCAAAACAAATGAAAATGAAGGGAAGTCTTGTAAATTTCATTTTTAAACTCTGGAATATAATTTTGGTGCAGCACAAGTTTGTTTAGAGTAAAAAAAATCATCGGTGCAAATATTGTTTTTAAAATTTCGCCATGTATTATTTTTTAAAATAATTTTTACCCCCGAAGTTATGTAGTACCCTTATGGTTTCCCTTAAAACAGCTTTAATGGCAAAAGATGTATCATTTAGCTCGAACGAAACCAAAAATTTCTGATATTGGTAATTTTATGCCTAACGGCCCCTATGACCGTTTTCATACACTATACAATTTCAAAGGTTTCCATTATGTTTTTAGTTTTAAAAACATTGTTGGAAGTTAACCCTTTTTCTCCAAGTACGATGCGAAACGCAAGACTAAAGTCTATAAAATTACTGTGATTTTTTTGACTATGTCAAACGTTTGATGCACAATCCGTACGATTATCTTTGAACATACTTTTTTTTAAAGCAATTGACGTTCAACATTGTTGCATGTAACCCCAGTAGACGGTATGAGTGATGTCACAATTTGAGCATTTCGATGAGATGACTGAAGAAATGTTCTATAAATGAATCTTTATCTTAATTTAAAGTTTCTTAGAGGTATTATTTGGTATTTTTAAAGGATTCAAATACGTTTATAATAACAAAGACAATATATTGTATAAAACAACACCATTAAGTTGAGAAACATTAAAAGGTTCAAATTGTTGATTTGGTGTAAAATTTAATAAGTAGATATTGATTCGACTTTTATTCCATTTTATGGTATCAAATTACACACAATGAGTACTTACCACTTAAAGATGATTTGCTGTATACATACAAAAAAAGGAAATTTTCTTTCGCAAATGAAATAACTCACACCGATTTATTAAATCATATATTTTATTATTGCGCGCTAGCAATTCTGTTTATAATATGCTTGATTATGTACACAACATACCTTTATATTTTGCATTTGTTTTTACATTTTGGATCACCAGGCTTTGTTTCACATGTTCTGATATCCTGTGAGCAAACCAACCATTTGAAGCCAGGATTTCATTGTTGCAATTTCGTCTGTTAGGCTAAAATACCCTCAGGCAATAACCGAAATAATCTTTCTCGTTTCATCACATTTGCGGGACTGTGCCTAATCTGATCATTATTATAATCTTTGCTTTCAGCATGGAAAACTTTTCTCCTGAAGCTTTTTACAGATTTTGCTTTTTTCTTTCGTTTTTTTAAGTTGCCTTAAAGAGACTCAAATATTTACACAGCATCGATAACCGGCTTGAACTATTTTCCACGTTTAATTTTAAGCATTTTCTAGATTTTAGCACTGTCGGAAAACGTGATCAGAATCGGTTTGTTGCTTTCGCCCTATCAAGCATAGCCTGATATAATATCTTGACAAACGAAAAAAAAAACTAGACACCATTCTAAGCAATTTTACTAGAAGCCTACCCGAGATGGTTGTTTAAACTAATTGGCTTGGTTGGAAAGATATTGATTTTCTCAACAGGGGTTCTATGTATTTTAATCGCTCTGCTCATGCTGCTCAACATACAACAGTTTATTAAAAAATCTATAGGTATGCTTTTTACATCGTTTTATGCAAACACTTGGTTTGGGTCGTGTAAAGTTAGAATTTAAAGAATAAAAGTTTGTGAAAACAAACTCAAAAAATTAATACGTTTTTCTTATTAAAACAAAATTTAAACAATAAACTAAGGTATTTATTGGACACAACATAACTGCCAGCTGTCAGCTCTTCTTTCGTTGGAAACAAGAATGAGCATTCAAAATTAAAATAGAAAAATTCTCTACGAAGCTTCAACTGGTGTACTTCGCTGATAAAGATACAGAGAGAGAAAAAAATATTTGAAATTTTTATTTCCAATCCGAATCTGAATGAACCTGTGTTCTTTGATATGAGTTATTTACAGTTTCTGTCTGCAATAAATTGATATTATGCTCTTCGGTGTTATTTCAACTGATTACTCATCAAAAAATATTTTTTTCAATTGATGCAATCAGATGCAACAGTTTCTCTTCATCATGGCATCAACAATCTGAAAATGTGTTTTTTTGCTCAATGAATACTATTTGTAGGTAACGATATGTACGATGATTTTTACAGCAAATAATTGACAACAGAATAAAACCCTCGTTACCATATCAAAGTTAATTTACAAAAGGTCTTATGTGTGTTGCCAGTTGCCACACTGGCAGCGTTATCGGAATTGATGGAAAAATAATCCGATCATGGTGGCGGTTTCTTGGTTATAATAATACCGTTTCGAGGTATGAAAAATCCTACATTACAACGTTCACCCCACACAAAAATTGATTGCCTTTCCTTTTCGCCCCTGTTTACGACGTATTTTTCGGTCAATTTTCGTTCTTGGTAATGATGCAGGGCGATGAATGATTGATCGATTCCTATGAACTGGATGCAAACAAATCAAAATTAATTGGAAAGACGAATATGGCGGGAATGTTTCGAGAAACTGGATGATTTTCATAATGTAAAAATGTGTGCGCTGTCTGGAAGCTTTGTTCGTTACATTATTTTTCTGGTGCAACAGTTATTGAACTGGCTTCAAATCAAGCATTCAGCCTAACGGAGCCTGATTTCATGGTTATGAACTTTGTAAATCAAGTCAGAGAATTGAAGTTGTTTCCTAAAATTTCGAAAAAAAATTAGAGTTTCATTTCAGGTTTCCTAAATAGGTGAATAAAGTTTCCTGAAAAATCGAAATCGACACGAAAGAGCTTGTCAAATTGGGTTCGCACTTCCTTCGATTTTTCAATGTAAGAGGTGACGAACTTTTTTTGTCAGAACGAACATTGTTTACATTTGCATTGGTCCAAATTGAATGATTATTTATCATTTGTATGGTGATTCAATTGCCTCGTTCTTAATTTGTGAAAATTATTGACTTACACTTAACTTGTTGGTAAATTCAGTTTTATTTAAAACATTCGAAAAAATCGAAAATGATTCAAATTACGATAAAAATAATTTATTTCCAATTGAAAATGTGAGATTCATGTGGATCTTGTCAGGCCAAAACTTGCTGTATCTTATCTATTTTTGTGCAAATAAGTTGAAATGGTTAAAAACGTGTTTAATATTCATTTATTATGTAATGCAGATATCCAACAGATTCTGAACCTAGCCATCGATTAGGGGAACATGCCCTATTATGCGCCACCTAAGCGAATCGCTGATTTTCTATGTATTCCACGTACAAATTGTGTTAAAAATGGGTGTAATCGTTGAAGAAAAGTGTTTTCTACAAACTGCTATGACTTTTCATTACTCAAATTGCTATAGTTTCTTCAAAAACATGATTTTTAAAAACCATATTCAAAGCCACAGAACAAAACTGTGTTGCGAATACGCGCCGCTGTGTATTCAATACGCGCCTAGCAGCCGAACACACCCGAGAGCAGCCGAAGACCGAAAACACACCAATACTTACAGACACTTTGACTGAAAAGAAAATCAAAATGGACTAATAGAAATTCAACAAAAAATGAAAAATAGATTTTTTGGGCTGAATTAACGCTTAAAATATGGTTTTTGACTTTTTGTTCATTCTCAATGAAAATTGGCCTTTTTGAAAAATTAATGCTATTTTCAGCCTACTACGATTGGCGCGTTATAAAGAGCGCATGGGCCGTGATAGAAAATACCCATGAAAAGCATACCTTAGCGAGTTCAGTATGATTTTTTAGCATAACATCATATTTTAGATTCTCCTCTATCGATTTGTCAGAAAATATTGTCTTATTCGTTTTTCTCTGCTTGGTGACACCTTATCAAAAGTGTTTCAAAGTTTAGATCGAAATGAAGAAAAACCTAAATTGTGAAATTATCACGCAACAGGGGCATTTTAAGGAAAAATTCATACTTGCCATGACCAATCACAGCATTTAGAACAAATTGGTAATATTTTGCAGGCTTAAAATGTTTCAGATTCTTCAAAACAAGAGTGGCGCGTATTAGCCACATGGGGCGTTATATGAACTTTTCCCCTACAATTCTGATCCTGATCATGTCCTGATTCTGGAACCTAGACATTGGAATTAAAAATGTTAATGATGGTCCAGAGCATTAATCATTATTTTTATCATGATATATTTCCTAATGCTTATCTGAAAACTTTTCAAACATTCAATTCGTTGCTAGTTCCACCGGATTTTGCACTTATTTTAATGGAAATGATTCCTTTTTTCGTCAAAAATATGATAACGATGCGTTTATGTGCGCATTTTGAAAAAAGAGTTTTATCAAAATTGTTGGAACAACTTCACTGAATGCTCTCAAGCGCAATTTTCCCGTTAGTTTGAATAACGTGCAGCCATTAGGCTTACACATTTTTATTTGGGAAAATGTAAATATTGATTTGTTACAACTTTGTTGTATTTTCAACGTGCATTGTTAACCTCAAGAAAATGGCATAATAGACTGAATCGATTTAGTATCATTTTTGAATTTCTCAAACCCTGGGGTCTTAAAAGCTTCGTTTTGGATCGAAACTCATCCATGATTTTTTGCAGAATTTTTAAGTAACGTTTACATGAGTAATTTTGGACTTTTATGTTTGTATGCGAAAATTGAATATCTTGTACTGAAAAATCAACATCATTTTTGTTTCTTCTGTGGAACCGAGCCTGCTTATGGTTTTTGTGCCAATTTATAAATTTATTGAATGAAATTTCCCGTTGAACAACTTCGTCGAAGACCGTAACTTCGTATCTTATTAGACAAAAAAGTTACTAGGTACTGAATGGCGGCATGTCTTTTGGCATTGATGAACAATAAATTTAGTTGACATTACTGCCTGGGCCTAGCGAGGCATTGAATGACTATTTTTCAGGCAATACTTCGCTAGGCACCAGCAGTGATATCAATTGATTTTCTTTTGTTTTTCAATACCCCTGTTAAACAGCTAATATCTTTTTTGCCTAATAAGATACAAAGTTAAGGTCTTCGGTAAAGATATTCAGTGGAAAATTTCCTTTAAATAATTTATAAATTGGCATAAAAACCATTAGAAGGGTCTGATCCACAGAAGAAGCAAAAATTATGTTGATTTTTCAGTGCAAAATATCCAATTTTCCCATTCAAACATAAAAGTCCAAATTTACTCACTTAAACTTAAAAATTCTGCAAAAAATCATGGATGCGGGGTTTGAGAAATTCAAAAATGACCCAAATCGACTCAGTCTAATGGCATAAGACACCAAAAACTCTCGAAATTTTATCTCTAGACGCCAGGCTGATGTTCTTTACTACTGTGCGCTAATCCTTAATCCTCTGTCGCTCCAGATTTTCGATATGAAACTCTTGGAAATTTGACGGCCTGTAGCTTTATTTGGTTGCATTCAAATTAAGCAAATCTGCTGAGACCCCCAATGAACTCATGAATCTTTGGACGCTTCCTGAAAGCCCAAACAAACGTACACTCTGATCAGATCTTGACTGTAACTAACGTGTACCGTTTGTAAAATTCGTAATGTTACTGACATGTTATTTTCAGATTTCATTCAGCTACAACAATTCATTTTCAAGTTATACATGATCTAAGAAAAAAAAACGAAGCAACCAAAAGTCTCATAAAACAGGTACAAAAATGCTTACTCAGCTCCATCATTGATATGAAGTTTTCAATGCAGCTCAAAATTTAAGTTCTTGTTGATACTTTCAAGTTCCAAAACAAGTCTTAATGACCTTCTATTCAGCTTCCAGTGACCTTTAAATTCAGCTTCAAAAAAAATCGTAATATGAGCAACAAATTCTTGTTTTATTTGCTCGGTTGCTCGGTTTGCCGAGATTTGTTCAATTGCTTCGTCCCTACATTGCCTACATATATGTCTTCAGAATGGTCATTCAAGTATCAAATTACTTATTGAAAAAAAAATTCCCGGCTTTCGTGGTGAGAATCGAACACGCTACCACAAGACCACGCTTAAAGGTTGTTCTAACTGAAAAAAAACTCGAAGTGGTGATATGATTTTGTGGCATTCCTTCAGGCGCACCTGCCCAGCCAGACAGCCAGCCAGAAAAATAACACCTTAATGCACTTTTTGTGAATCCTGTTTTGAGCACTTTTGTGCCCTTTATGAGACTGAAGTCCCTTACTACGTACATATAAATCACTTTTGCAACTTTTAAGTTCATTAATAAGTACATAGAGTTTACTTAAGGGGGGGGGGGGGGGGGGGGTAGGGTCTGACACTTTCAAAAATTCGATTTTTTTATTTTTTTATTTTCTTATTGTAAAACATTTCAAGAATGTTGTGTCAAATTTTCAAGTCAATTGAAGCAAAACTGTAGAAATTATAGGCCTTTATCTCCTCCTATCTAATACTGCAAGACAGCAAGTGCAGAAACTTCAAACGCGTTTTTCTCGAAAGCACATTTTTAAAGTCCGTGGACATCGTCATTTGAAAACTAATTATCCGATTCTTTTCAAATTTGGAACATATTTTCTACATATAAAATACCAGACCCCAACGTTTTTCTTTTTTATTTTTTTTACTTTGGGGTGATTTTACAGATAAAAAATGGCGGATTTTTTCGTGAAAAATCGTAGTTTTTACTTCAAACAGCCACAAAAATTTCATAAAATTTTTTTTAAGTTAAATAAAAACGTTGGGGTCCAGAAAAACATCTGTTAAAAATATTTTGCTCTAATTTTTCGACTTCAGATGATTCTGTGCTGAGATACAGTGTCCACCGCAAATCCTGTTTTCTTAAAGGCATCCTCGAAAGTGCTCCGTCATCGGTTCATTTTTCAATATTTTTCTACGAAAAAATTACTAAATGTTCTTTTAACAATGCTTTGTATAATGCAAAAAATTTGAATACATTTGTTTGAACGATAGCTCTAGAAAAAAATCGTGAAAATGGTGTTTTTTTTTACTCGTTAGACCCTACCCCCCCTTAAGGGAATTGGACAGTCAATACGTTACTTTCAAAGCCTTGATTCGACTAAATATGTGACTTTTGGTTGCTTTGAAGCTACCGAATGCTCAAAATTATTAAGCTTAGTAAAAGTTGTAATTAGAAACTATTTGTTGCGCACAAGGATTTTTTATAAGATCACAACCACAAAACAAATTCAAAATTGGTGTGAAACCGTACTTTTTAATCAAGGAACTGTCAAAATTGTTTTAGTCACAGTAAAAACTTTCAAAAATGGAAAGTTTACGTAGTTTGACACATATTCGCATTTTCAAATTCTCACTATGTAAAATAGCGAATTTTCGAAATTTAGAAAGAAGCTGTTTTTAAAATTTTTCATTAATTTGCAATTTGTTAGATTTTCAAACCACAAAATTCACATTTTCAAAGGTGTTGAAAAGTATTAGAAAAACACGTAGATACGCATGCTGGAGCTTATTTTATTACGTTCACCGTGGTGTAAATTGGCTAAAACGCCGTTGTACGGAATTGGAAATTGCGAGTTGAAGTCCCGTCGCTGAGCCTTTGTATCTTTTTCTAAAAATCCATGATATTTACGGCTTTCGTTCTTTCTTTCTTTGATTTAACATGTTTCTCTAATCCTTTCCTTGACCTTTGAAAACTTGATAAATTACAAGTGCGAACCCGGAACATTAGGTTTAATAGCAATTATTGATAAGTGAAGATATTTTATTTTAATTAAAAACACACAACTGCTCAGGTTTGAAGACGTTTTTTTAAGTCGTGCAAAAGTAAGGCCCGAATTCCTTCCAAACATGGTTTTAGGGTGCAGAAAAATGTTTGTAGTTGAATTTTTTTTTGAAATTTCAAAATCTACAGAAATAAAAGAGATTATTCAACAACTAATATTTTCAAAAAAATCTATAAGATATCAAAGGACTTGCCCGGATTTTTGACTAAAATTTGAGAAAATTCCGGTCCGGTCCGGTTGTCTGAATATCCTTGGGAAAAATCAAAGATTTTTCGCGAATCTTATCACTTTATTTGCAAAATCGATGGAAAAAATGCTGCAAGTATTTTTCTTTTCGAATTTTGATCTGGGTTTAGATTTGGGTTGAAAATTTTAATATCATTAGTCCGGCTTTTGGTTTTAAGATAAAATAGTTCGGATTTGTCCGGCCAGGAGACATGCTTGAAAAATGCTGGCAACCTTAAGGAAGCATCTTACAAATGCTTAAAACACCAACCCACAGAAAGTAACGGGAATTAAATGCAGTAACGGGAATAACATCTCATGTTTGTTGACTAAAAAGGCATCCCAAGAAACACAGATTAAGGCAATGGCTTTTTTGAGTTTTAGTATTGTTTTTCCATGGCATCCAATTTTAAAAACTGTAACAAAGGAAATGCTTCATTTATTGTGTATTTTAAAAGATCTCTGAATGTTTTGTTAAAACTTGAATAAAAAAGTTGTAAAAAGTTGCAAAAGTATTGCTACAGTTTCAATACAACACATACTTCCCTGTTTTATAAGGGCTTTGGCACCTGTTTTAATAAAGCACTCAATGCGCTTTTAAAACTAGCGTCCAAGCCATGTCGAAAAACTGATTAATTGGAACAGTGAATGTAGGCATGATAAAACTAAACGATTGATGATTTGACAATCGAGAAGAACGTAACCATACACGCTTAAACTTTTTTACTTCTTTTTGAGATTGCATAACCTGTTTTGAAAGAATTATCTCTCAAATTTGAGAAAAACAAGCTCTCAAATGATACAAACTAACACAGCTAAATTCATCTAAAAAAAACAAATTTGTTGCATCCGCATTCAAATTTCAAAACAATCGCAAATCTTTCCATATCATTATTCGCACAACTTGTTCGAATAAAAGAACACTGTGAATAAAAGTTTTTTTGTGATTCGATAAAAATAAATGTATTAAACAATTAATTTATAACTACGCCGAATCAAGTTCTTGTTATATTCATCAATCTCTGTCTCTCAATGCGAAGTAAATCTATGTATACCTCATCCAATCCAGAGTTAACAAAATTCTTTTCGGATGAACCGCCCTTGGAAATTTCTTGAAGACTGCAGCCACCGGCTTCCATCAGCTAAGATGAAAAAATTGAGCTTCATCACAAACGAAAATGCTCATTCTAAGCTTTCATCAGCATCAACAAGTTTCGGATGATAAAGTCAGAATTCAGATCACTATCATTGGGCGATCATTGAAAATACGATTTTTCTAAAGCGTAACGCAGTTCTTATTATCATAAGCAAAACATCCGGAGCACGTTTTGTAGAATCGTTGTATCGCTTCCTATTGCAACAGTAACCATTAAAATTTGATGTTTGCAGAAAAGTTTTCCTATACAACTGTTAAAACAATTTATATCATCATAACCTAACAACATATTCAAAATACAATCATTTCAGAATTCCCGATTCAGACAATGTATTTTACTAATTCTTTAAACGTTTGCTAACGACGACGATAGAAATCGTTTGGTTTTAATTCTCATTTATGCGGGATATTTGTTAGCTTTGAGGCCAGGCTTTTGATGACAGAAATTGATCTATTCCAAAACTGTCTTAGATTATTTGATAACAATACTTACTTGTTATTTAAAGATAATTGACTATCCTCCCCTCATAGTCAAAAAGAAACAAAACAAAAAGTTGCATGAATGCCTTGTGCCAAGCAAAAATTTGTATTGTATTCCATTTAGAGAAACGTCAAACGAAGCTGTGATTCAAGGTCTCTTAAAACCATCTTAAAACTGTAAATTGTTTTATTACAACACTTTTCTAACCGGCAAACAACAATTTCAAAACTGTTTTACAACTGCTTTAAAATTATCTATATTTCCTTACTGAGCGTCATGTTAATTGTGAAATTTAATCGAAATTACTGATGCAATCTTGCAAGACATGTAATTTTAATACTCAAAACTAGATATTTTCAACAAATGTCACAATGTTTGCGGTCCTATTGGTTGTATAGGTTTCAATTCAAAATAAAAATTGCATCATTTGAGCAAATTAATATGTTACTTAAATTATTATTCCTTTATTAAAAAAATTCTTAAAATGTGGTCAACCTTGATTTTTTTTGAGGAGTGCTTATGATTTGATGCTATCTCGTATACATTTCACCGGAAATCTGATGTTGCAGGAAGATTCATGCTGAGGTAAATTGAAAATGAAAATGAAAATATTTTTAAAATAAATAAAATGGAATCTTCACAATTCAACAAATGCTTGGGAGAGTAAGTGATAACACGAGAAAAAAAAACACGGAACAGGAAGCTCATACGGTAAAATTTCTACCAGATTCCATGACGTAGTTTTAAAAAGGCTGGGGGAAGTTTTAAGGGAGCTCTGAAGGGTTTCTTAAAGCTATGTCTATAAGGTCGAAAAAAAACTACTCTGTTTTATGTTTTATAATAGCTTATAGAACTAGCTTTAAAGACGTTAACAACTAGTCCATATGTTATCTTTAAAGTAGCTATGCTAAAGCATAAAAACTCTTTGGCTTATAAAGTAGCTTAGAAAATAGTTTTAAGTGAGCTGCAGGGCCGGATTAAGTCATCGGGGGGCCCGGGGCATTTTTTCTCGGGGGGCCCTCTATGATTTGATTTTTTTTTCAAATGGTAGTCAGAATATACAAACCCATATAAACTTGTAAAAAAATGGAGATGAGTTCAGTATAATATCTTAAAATAGCCATATTGTCTGCGTAAAAAATAGTTTCTTGTATTTTCAAATAAAAATTGGTAATCAATCATGTGCAAACATTGCGGAAGAGTTTAGAAATTTCTTAGAAATGAAAACTCTGATTTAAGCTGTAAAAAGCAAAATTTAATTCTCATTTTAACCCTTATCATCAACTAAAATTCTCTAATTTAAAAAAATGACCGGATAGATATTTTATATGATTTTCATATCATTATTGATCGTTTGGTTAGTGCTTATTCGAAAAATATTTACCTAGTGACAAATAGGAAGTATCATGAAGATTTGAAAGAAAGATAACAAAATTTTAAAAAATAAACAAAATAATTAAATCCACATTCCATAAAGATACAGATATAAGAGTTTAAGAATTCAAAACTTTAAATCACGTTATATTCAGAACCAAATTTTAGTGTCTCAAATCTAAATCATAATTTCAAATCAAGTTTTGAGAAGCAAAATATTAATTAAATGAAAAAAAAAGATACAAAGTTACAATCAGAGCAAAAGAAGAAATTGCGCCAAATGAGCATTTCAATTCTATAGAACATATATGTCTTTGAAACACAAAAAAATCTTTTCATGAGATGTTTTTGAATATGATTCTCATCAGATAAAAATTCTAAATGTGACGAAAGTTTCATTCAATGCCCTCAAAGCCAAAGGGGTATTAGTACAAAAATGATCGGTTGAAAAAAAAATTAGAATAAAGATCAAATGTTTAAAACAAAGAATCAGTTATCATTTTAAAAAATCAGGTAAGGAACTCAAATGAGTTTAGTACCTTAAACAATGATCCTGAATTTTCAAAATTCAAAAAAATGATGGAACTGTACTTCAGTAGCTGAAGAAACAACACAAGACTTGAAAATCCCAATGAATTGAATCTGGAAAAAGATAAGATTAAGATCATAGAAATATTCATATTAAGAAAATTACTCAATGATACAAGCAACTCAACTATCAGATTGTTTTTATAAATTGAGAATGATCATTTGGAAAATGATATACTGAATTCAGGAAATTTACTTCAGTAGATGATACAATTTTGGTTAAATCAGTTGAAAATGTTCCAATACAAATTTCAAATCTAAGACAGAAATTGAGATGGAGATTCATTAAAGAAAATCTGTACTGCCGATTGGTTCAATTTAAGCAACTACAGTTTTTTTGAAAGATTTTACTTTCAAAAATAGGGAGGGAAAAGTGTTTAGAATTTATAAACCAATCAAAATTTCAATAATAATGATTGAAAGGTGAAAAGTTATTATAATTCGCGGTATTAACCCGGATACTGCCCGGGTAAAATTTTGAAATGTTTATCATAAAGCGAAATTAGCTGCTATTTAAGTGCAGTAAACCGTAACTTGGAAACTTAACGTAACAACAAACATTATTGTTGTGCAAGACGTTTGAATGTAATGAAAATCAGAAGATTTTTCTTCATTTTACCTGTTCTGCACAGAATATCGTAACTGATAAATTTAATAAATTCGATAAAAAATGAAAAATTGAGGTGTTTTGGTTCATATTCCTCTTAATTTTTTTTTTCGAATTTCGTTCTGTCCAGAAGATTTTGATATTCTCAGCTCACAAAATGTGGGAGAACTCCTTCACTGCTTACTCTAGGGAGCTCCCTTAACTTTTTTAAGACAAAAACCAATCTAGATATTATTTCACGGGGGCTCTTTAGTTTTTATATTTCAAGTTTTCATTCACATTTTCTAGTTTCGATTTCTTTTGCATGGATTTGTAGTAGTATGATCAAAGTAATGTAAAAAATTGCTTTCCCTCGGGGGGCCCCCTGAGCCGGGGGGCCCGGGGCAATTGCCCCTTTTGCCCCCCCCCTTTAATCCGGCCTTGGTGAGCTGTGAAGGTTTGCATAAAACTTAAATTGTTACTTGGGATAAAGGCTATCCTCTACGCCTTACTACGACATCTGATCTAGATTCTGATCACGATGATTAATTAGATTTTGATCAGGAATTGCATACCCCGTATCTTCATCTTTGATTCTTATCCGGGTCTTGATTTTGTTTTCTAGTTCTGTTGCGGTGCTGCTCTTGATTCCTGATTCTGATGCTGATTACTTATTCTGGAATCTAAACTAAGGGTGTGGATTTGGGAACCAGAGTCAAGAATCCAGAATAAGTAATAAGTATAAACTTCAGGCATCAAAATCCGGATAGGAATCAAATATTAGAATATGGGATCCGGATCCAGATCAAATTCACGATCAAAACAAGGATCATGATTTTAGTCAGAAGATCAAGGTTCAGAATTAAGAATAAATCATACACATTTTTCAAGAATCTTGGTAACAGGTTTTGTGATCCTGAATCGTAAGCTGACATCAATAAAGAAGTCTCTTACAGTGAAACAGATTCGTAACGGGAATAAATAAGCAAATTTCAATTTTCTGTAATTGAAAATATCTTAAAAAAACCCGGAAATGAACAAATTTGTTATAATCAAAAATTTCATCGAATAGAAATCCTTATATTTCAATTAACAAAAAACGACCCTTCACCATAATCTGCCCTCATCGTTCCGGGAAAGCAGCCAAATGAATGCAGTTCCCGCGTTCACCTACTACTGAAAGCCTGTTCTACGGTTGGTTGCTGGAAAGAACTACACTA
Source organism: Uranotaenia lowii (assembly GCF_029784155.1). Lineage (NCBI taxonomy): Eukaryota > Metazoa > Arthropoda > Insecta > Diptera > Culicidae > Uranotaenia > Uranotaenia lowii. Next base: position 113,741,962 of record NC_073692.1, read on the forward strand.
TCAACGTTTAATTTATTTACAAACGAAAGGACCTTGGCTGTGGTTTGAACTCGCTTCCCATGAGTAAGTCAACAACAAATACGCTTATAATCTCTTGTCACTCTCTGGGCTACATCATTGGTGGTGTAGCTTGTTTATTATTTCTATGGTTAGATTTTTTTTTTCTTATTGTTTAGTATTTATAGAAATGTATTTCCCCAACAGTCATAACCAACCTACTAGTTCCATTGCACTTTGTCGTCTTCGGTCCTCCTTTCCGCTTTGTATACAAACTTTAGCTATTTAGATTCCTTCTATTTGTTCATAGAGAGAGATCTCCTGATTGGATCCTTAACTTACCCTAAAAATAAGTGTTTTTTCTGCTTTATTCTTGTTTGTTGTGTATATTCAGCTACTATTGAGATGGCCCAAGCGTTCGTTGGCGGATGTGTTTCTGTACCTATGTATGTTGATATTACCAGATGAGTTGATGCTATTTTCTTAATGCAGAACAAATGCCTGGTTCCTGGAATACTCCGTCCTCATCTCCCGGAGGGAATTTCGGAAGTACCTCGATCCGACTGGAACCAGGCGCATGTTGTCGTTCAATTTGCCCACTACAGTCGATAATGACGGTCACCGATGTTGTTGAATGTGCTCGTCGATTTGGTAGTTGAGGATGCCGTGCATGAATGGGATGATGATGATGATGATTGTTGTTGTTGCTGATTGCCCGCAGCATCGGCAACATGAGGTTCGGTTCGACGACGATTTTCTCATTTTCATCTGTTGATGTGCCGATTCGGAAGCCCAGGTAACGTCGTCGGCCGGAAATCGTGCGCCGAGATGATGGGAACCAGGGCTATCACCAGGGCTGCGGCCATCGTCGTCATCGTGGGCCACAGCGCCCCCGGAAGTGCCAGGAACAGGGACCCTGTCGTCGGACTTCGCCGGCCTCTGCTGCTCGCCCCGTTGTGGAATGCCCCCTGGGGATGTCTTAACGAGGGATCTGAAACAAATCGAGAAGAAAACATGACCAGTTCAGTTCAGTTCAGTTCAAGGCACACGGCGGGCTTCGATTTTGTTGCCCATGCTGGAGTCGTCGTTGTTCGATACGGTATATCGGTTGGTTTGTGGAAGATAATTTAATTATTCAATCTGTACTGCCGCAGGCAACTTTCGGCTGTTTGTTGGCACAGCAGATTCTCGATAATTTAATTTGAGATTTGTTTGCTGCCTTTGATTGCGAATAGTATTACCTACCGCAGGACGTCGAAGGCAATTAGGAAATTGATTTCTGCCGGTAGATGTCGTACCTGACTTTTGTTTTCAAATGTAATAAGGAATCAACGGAATGGAAACTAGCTATTCAAGTAAGAATACAAACTAAGAACTAAGCTGACTAAACCGACGTTTATTATTAAAAAAAACCACGTGTGAGTGGTGGAAAAGTATGCAAACACTGTCAAAAATGTCCACAAAGTTCAAATCAAGCATTGAAATAACGGCTGAGGGTCATCAGAGAGGTAAAGTTTCATATCCGATTTTTCAATTTTGAATAAGCGAAAAACTAAGTGTAAATCTCAAAAATTTCTCCAATAAGCTGAAAGTCTCGCCTAGTTATGAGTCTTTAAAATCTTACCTCAAATAACAATTTTTTGCTAGTTCTAGAGCTCGTAACTGGTTCCGAGGCAATGAGACGGGTGATTTCTGATGGACGACAAAACTTATGAAAAACCCAATTTGGAACCAATTTCAGCGTTTGTATTCTATAGCATGCCTGCTCGTAGCAATGTCCCTAGCATATTAGAAGATTCATTTGATGGTTGTTTTGTAAAAAAATATATTTATTTGCCAGGATTCTGCTCCTGTGGAAAAAAACAACAATTTTGAAAACGAAAACTTTGGTTTTCATTTTTTTAAAAGCCTAAAATATTAATTTTGTATGTACCCATCGCAACCTACGATCTTTACTAAACAATTATACTTTAAGTTCATTCTCATGATGGATTTACATCCTTTTTTTTATAAATTTTGCCGCTGAAAACGCGTTGAGGAGGCTCAAAATTAATCAAGTTTTTTAATTTCGAAACTTCTGTATCACTAAATTACCCACAGTTTCTTTTAAAAGAGAAGTTTATGACCTAAAAGTAGCAAAAACTTTAGGAGGAGGACGCAGTCACATAAAATACAGATTTATCAAAGTATCAGTTGGAAAAACTGATCAATATCACGCATGAAAAGAGTGTGCGCCGGTCTATGGGAGATACCAAGAATAAAGTAGTTTTCTTACAAAAAACAATAAACAATATGTTCAAAATTTTTCATATTTTTCATAAATTTATTCATAAGATAACGTTCATTTCTTTCACAGAAAGTTTTTCGATCAAATGAATGGTTTTTGAGACACACGCATTAGTTACTGTCCCACTTCTTAATGAACTAAGCTTTATTTGAACTCAAAATGACAAATTTTTATTTGGTTTTTAATCCAGATATCCAGTGCTCAATAGAGCACTATTTCGATTTGCAGCCGACACACTTTGGAGAATAAACCTTTAAAAGCTGTGACATATTTTAAATTTTTTTTAAGTTTGGAAAATTTGTTATATTTTTGGAAAGTTAAATGACAGCGCAGGTTATATCTTTCAAAGCTTAAAAAATAATCAATTTTGAGCTACTCACTTAGTAGGAAATTTTGGGGTAAATATTTTGAGGAAAATAAAAAAAAAAAGATTGCTCTGTAATATACACTTAGTGTTTTCAAGATAAACGTTAAGAAAATACATCAAATTCCTTGAAATTTTATCAATTTTCATATAATTCTAAGATGACAAATAAAAAAAAAACATTGTTCTAGTTAAAGCAAGGATTTTTGTACATAACAACACAGAGATTTTCACCAATATCAAACATCTCAATGTATAGTTTTTCAGCAAAATTCCACATCAAGTTATATATTAAAGTTAGCACTTGATGAAATGACAAAAAGTAGCTACTAATACGTGCTAATGAAGAAGTTATCCAATTTTTTGTGAGACATGTTTTTATTGGTTTATCATGAAGTTTGCGAATTTTTCTCAGTAATTCGTTTTGGAATGGAAGCTAACTGTTTAGTGTGGGATGTGTTTGAAAAATGTGTAAATGTGTTTTTTATGTGTAAATATACGTTATAATTGTTGAGGTAATGTTTTCGTTATTGAAACCATTACAATTTTTTTTTATCATAACTTTTCTCGCCATCTAGATCTATGGAAGATTCATGAAAAGTTCTATAACGCTCATGCAATAACTACTCTAATAATGGTTTTAAATTTTCCGATTCTTTCCGATTTTTTTTTTCTAAAATGAAACTATACGTTCACAAACTTAAATCAAATGCGGAAAGTTTTGGAAAAGAAGATTTACAAAAGCCAGATAACGGCTACATTTCTACTGTTTCAAGCTTGATTTTTCTTTGACATTGAATAACGGCTTAGAAAAGTTTTTAGCAAAAATTGCTATTTTTTACCACCAAATAACAAAGAAATAAATTAACTTTTTTCAATCAATTTATATGAATAAGTTTATATTAACTGTTTAACATTTTTTAAATAATGATAAATTAAAAAAAAAATTAAATAAAAAATCACTGTACATACTTCAAATTTAAACACCAAAATGAAAAGATACAGAACAGTGCTTAAAACGCAACTATCATCACTGAAATTTACACTGCTTCTTATTTTCGATTCAAACATACATAGGAAACACAACTTTATGATGCAGGTTTTTCGTTTATAGCGTTGCCGATAGCATTGATAATTGTCTTACGATTAGGTTTTTATTAAATTAAGATATTTTATTAAAATCTTAGAATTTTTGAATAGTGACTGAACATTGTTAGATATTTTCAATTTTTGGTTTGCATTGAGTTTGGAAAAAAAAATTTTACCAGTTGTCCAGACGTTTCGAGCTACTTTGGCATTCGCTCTTCTCCGCTGGACACTGAAATATATTTTAAATTTCAAAATGTTTTAAATTTCAATTCAACTACAATATATCGCGTCGATTTGCAAATTTGCAAATTTGCAAAAACCGGGCATTGGATTTTAACATTTTCAACTCGTGAACTGGGCAAATCCAGCCAAAATCTAAGAAGTCATCATAACAATTTTAGATAAAAGTTGGAAAATAAGTATACGAAAAAACATTTTTAATCAAGAGTAATCAGCAGCGTTCAAATTTACCATTCAAAAGAAAATGTTCGCAAATGTATTTAAACAGGGAAACGATTCGACCTAACATCCGTAAGGCCTCACACACATTCGGCTTAACGTCCATTTGACTCAGTAATTGGATTTTTCGGTTACCTATATTGGCTTTCAGAAAAAAACGTCATTCTTAAAAATAAATAATAATTCTTGCGTAAACATTCAATAGGATCGATTGCCTTTGACATACATTTTTTTCGAAATAACAATACATTTAAAAATGTGAAACATATGTATGTCCTTAAACATGTATAAATTTTATATTACGAAACTTTGAATGATGGAAAAACCTTGAATTTAAAAAAAAATCTCTATTGACTAAGTTGAATCAATTATGCTTTTATCGATATTCAATGACAATTTTCCATTTTTCAATTTCAGCTTTCCGTGAGTATTTTTAGTGATTTTTTAACTTTAAAGGTAAAAGTAAAATTTGTGTGTTAAATTTATTTTAGTCAACTCTGTAGCAGCTTTTTTTGATTGTGTATTGAGATTAAATTTGAAATTAAAACTTTATAAAAGCGTTTGATTTTTCAGAAAAATCGGATAGAGCTACAACTCTGATAAAAATAAAATACTCAATAAGATACAGAACTTGATATCACGCTTGATCTTGAATAGCTTTTCAGTATAAAAATTCAAAACATCTTTAATACTCTGTTTCCTGATCTGAAACAAACAAGGATAATTTTTTCTCAATTTGAATTCAAAAATCGTACTTTTCTACTTAAAACAATATTTTTTATTTCATAAAAATAAAATAAAATAACTCATTCGTTTCATAATTCAAATAGTTTTAAATGTTTTCAGGGGTGACTATTTATTGAGGATTTATATTTTTTTTCAATTGAATTTAGAATTTTTATTTTTAAAATTGTAGATAGTTTTTTTTATCAGAATTATCGATTGACTTATAGTCTTATTCAAACTACATTTTATAAATTCAACAACTGTTTTTATTTTACGGGTAATCTATTTAACGAATTCGTTCCTCGATTTTCATTCTAAACTGAATACTTAACTTTTCTCCACAGTTATATTTAAATTTTCACTGTGATTTTTCAGTCAATAATGAACAAAGGAAGAATCCTAAATCTTAAATAAGATCGTGAGATAATATGCTGAACCCCAAAAAAGGTTTTTCTAGGCTCTGATTATTTGTTATCTTCATTTTGTAGAATTGACCCAGTTCCAGTTCTAAAATTGATAAACATTTCATTTCAGACTTAGATTGAATCCATTAAAAAGCGATTTTGAAAGGCTGTTCATTTTGAATTCAAAACTTTTGTGGCAAATTAAAGCTAAAATCGCAACACTAGTTTTTAAAACGACTCAACAACTCAACAACTGGGACGCGATAAAGAAGAACACAAACATAAATTTGGACATGTTCCTCGAAATCGTTAACTTCTGCATGAGCTGCAGTTATTTCAGATTCAAAAACAAATTTTACCAACAAACATACGGCACGGCGATGGGCAATCCTGTGTCCAGCCCGATAGCTGACTTTGTGATGGAATCACTTTTAGACAATGTCACACGGACACTCGATTTCCAGATCCCGATCCTAAGGAAATACGTTGATGACCTACTGCTAGCCCTACCAAGAGAACATGTCGAACAGGTAAGAGAAAAGTTCAATCAATACCACCCGAAAATCCAATTTACTGTCGAGATAGAGTCAGATCATCGCCTCCCGTACTTGGATTTGATACTGATCAGACACGCAGACCAATCAATAAAAACCGAGTGGTATCGAAAAGCAATTTCGTCGGGTCGCTTTTTAAACTTCAGATCAGCTCATAACACACGGCTCAAAATCAACACGGCTCTGAATTTCATAAAACGTGTGAAAACCTTTTCGACAAACGTTTCCCCCGACGCCGCACTCAGGTTGATTCATGAAAATTTGAAATTAAACGATTACCCAACAACGTTAATTAATAGATTAGTGCAGAAAGCGAACGAAACCGACACCACCAGCCAAAACACACAAGACACACCCACACAACATTACCGATCCATATTGAACATCGACGGCCTAACTGCGAACATAGTTCGCTCACTGAAAACGGACTATCCGCAAGTACGCATCGGCACCACGCAACAACATACGATACGCAGCCTACTGCCTGTGGTTAAGGACCCGATACAACCGATCGATCGTTCCAATGTGGTCTACAATATCCCATGCGCAGGCGCATCCGACCGTAACGAGACATGCTCAAAAGTTTATGTTGGGCAAACTAGCTACAAACTTCGTACTAGAATGTCCAAGCATAAATGTGACGTCACCAAATTAAACCGAATCATCGCCTCAGGGTCCACAGCATCAGACCCAGCCATCAGAGAGCTACGACAATCGGCCGTTGTTGAACATTGCTTCGACCAGGGACACATGTTCGACTTTGAAAAAGCCACCGTTCTCGACAGCTCCAACAAGCACCGCCGGCATCTAGAGGTACTCGAAATGTGCTATATCCAAAGCACTCCGAATACCGTCAATATACAGAGCGACACGGACGGAAGAGCGATCTCCTACGGCGGAGTGTTCCACACACTCTCCCAGATAGCTCACAAGCACTCATCGGCGCCGGTTTCTGGCTATGAAGAAGAAACCCAAACAACAATAACAAACTGTGAGTCGAGTGGATAAAGTGTTGCTTCGGGACGTCATTCGGAATACGGATTAGGCGCCGCCGCCCAGGCCAGATTATAGTATTGGGCACGTAAGTTACACGCTATCCTCCTCACTTCTGAGCTGAACCATTTTCAAATTCAAATTTTATAGCCAGAAACCGACGATTGATGAACGCTTTAGGAGCGCATCTATTTCGGACTATAGCACGAATGTTCGAGTAAGTGAACATTTTTTCGTTTCACAAGAAATATGTTTTATGCTTTATGCTTTATTTTTAGTTCCTTGAAAAAGAATAAATAAATATTCGAAACGTTGGATGAAGAGCACATAAAAAGTGTTGTAAAATCTTGACCGAAAGACCGAAAGCCGAACATAACCTATAAATTATCTCCGGTCGAAAAACAAAATAAACGTATGCCTGGAATCTTGATATTGATTTGAAATATATGTTTTTCTCAATATTCAACATGAACTTTGCAAAACTATATTTTAACGTTTGAGTTCTAATTTGTTTATGGAATCTTGAAATTCAATCGAATATTTCAGTCACAACTGTTACTTACATAGAAATCAGTGAAATATTGTGCTTCTTTATTGACTACAGTAAGATAAAAAATTCTAGTAGCAAAATTTTTCTTAGAGTCTTCTTTTTTTAAATATTCATTTTAAAAATTTCAGTTTTTAATTATGGTCTAAAATGATTTTCCTTTTTTAATTGGAATGATTTACCTGTGCTCGTCGAAATATTTGCAATTAGTGTCTGAATACAGAACAGATTTGATTTCAACGTTTTGATCTGAGTTTTGAATGAATAATTCAACTTTGAAATCCTTTTACAGTAAGATGGGATTACGAATTTGATTCTAAGTAGGGGAACATGCCCTATTATGCGCCACCTAAGCGAATCGCTGATTTTCTATGTATTCTACGTACAAATTGTGTTAAAAATGGGTGTAATCGTTAAAGAAAAGTGTTTTCTACAAATTCCTATGATTTTTCATTACTCAAATTGCTATAGTTTTTTCAAAAACATGATTTTTAAAAACCATATTCAAAGCCACAGAACAAAACTGTGTTGTGAATACGCCCCGCTGTGTATTCAATACGCGCCTAGCAGCCGAACACACCCGAGAGCTGCCGAAGACCGAAAACACACCAATACTTACAGACACTTTGACTGAAAAGAAAATCAAAATGGACTAATAGAAATTGAACAAAAAAAGAAAAATAGTTTTTTTTGGGATGAATTAACGCTTAAAATATGGTTTTAGACTTTTTGTTCATTTTCAATGAAAATTTGCCTTTTTGAAAAATTACTGCTATTTTCAGCCTACTACGATTGACGCGTTATAAAGAGCGCATGGGCCGTGATAGAACATACCCATGAAAAGCATACCTTAGCGAGTTCAGTATGATTTTTTAGCATAAAATCATAATTTAGATTCTCCTCTATCGATGTGTCAGAAAATATTGTCTTATTTGTTTTTCTCTGCTTGGTGACACCTTATTAAAAGTGTTTTAAAATTTAGATCGAAATGAAGAAATACCTAAATTTTAAAATTATCACGACACAGGGGCATTTTAAGGAAAAATTCATACTTGCCATGACCAATCACAGCATTTAAAACAAATTGGTAGTATTTTGCAGGCTTAAAATGTTTCAGATTCTTCAAAACAAGAGTGGCGCGTATTAGCCACATGGGGCGTTATATGAACTTTTCCCCTATAGTGTAGTTCATCTCTTTTTCTTGTCTCGGACCCTAAGGAGGTAGGGGGTGGGGTTCAACCCCCAAAACACCCCCGTTCCTACGGCCATGCTGGAAGTGGTATAAATATCTTTGCAATATTATTATTGTATGGCGGCTAAAACTCCAAATTCCAATAAAAACAATATGGGTATTGTGTGAAAGGGCTTAAGGAGAAAAAGTCGAATTTCGCTATTTGACACCATTTTGATTTCAAGATGACGATGGACAACGAAATTCGGCCTCAACTCACGGTTTCATTTCACCAGTCATTCAAACCTTTGTTAATTTTTTTAATAATTTGTGTCCTCATTTATTGTACTGATGATTGACATTTCAGAAATGTATATTTATCTGTGTTGCTATAATAAAATCGTAAAAAACTAAACAGCTATTTTAATGACCATACAAAGCTATGAAGCATTGAATTGACTAACGCCAAGTTGGTAACAAAATCGGAAGGCAAAAAATGACGCCATTTTGATAGTTTCCCAATGTCAAGTATTGGACAAAAGTTTTCAGGCTAATTTTCAATTAGTTCCATTGTATTTGCGATTTCATTATATCATGAATTACAATTATTAATTAAAAAAAATGTTTTTCGCGCAATTTTTCCAATTTGATTTTTTTTATCAAAATAAATATTTCTTTGATATGTTTGTTTTAGGATACTATTTCAGATACATTTTACCTAAAATTTTTAGTGGCATAAGAACAGAGGCTTAGAAAATGCTTAAAAGATATCTCCTTTTTATCGATTTTCTCGATAATTTTTCAATAATGCTATCATCAATCAAGACCAAGTGGAACGTGATCTGGCGAACGTGGGTGTCCGAGTAATTGGAGAACGGTTGCCATAGACTGAGTGAATTTTAAGAATTATGTTCGTCAAGTGATGTCGTGAAACGGAATACTATGTAAATAAAAAATAAAAGCTATCATCATCCATCATGGATGATGGAAAAAAATTAAAAAAAAAAACTCGAAGAACTCATGGAATCGAAAAACAATAGTTTCCTGTATGTTTTATGGAAGCTTTATAATAGCTTTTGTTACCAAAATTATAGCATAATGATTTCAACGATAATTATTACAGTTTTGGTGGTAGCTACAAATATTTTTTTTTTGGCAAACCCTTATAGTATGGAAGCTTTACGCCTAGATTCACGCGTTATACATAACACCGAGAGCATATTTCTTATGTAGTTGAGTTGCATCTAGTGCTAGAAAAAATATAAAAATCAGTTAACCAGTTATTCTCACCTGTAAGAAGTTCAAAGGGTTCTACGTCGTTTGGCATAAAGTCATTTGGTATAATGGTCATTGAGAATAACGGTCGTTTGGAATAACGTTCGTTTGGCATAAAACTTCATAAAACAACAAAAAAAGGCAGACAATAATATATTATAGGTTTGTTTTTTCATTTAAGAGGTTTAATGAAATATAATAAATATAAGCGCCGATGTGGTCTAGCGGATAGGCTGGCGCGAGTCTGGTATTGGTACGCCAGGCGTACTGGGTTCGATTCCCGGTATCGGCAAGAAAAACTTTTGGGTTCGATTCCCTTAAGTTGCCGACAGGTAAGATGTGTTTCATTCTATAACTGACTATATAATAGGAATGTTCAATCAGTTGCAAGCTGGTCAGGTATATACACGGATGCCGGAATACCTGTAAGTAAACTAGCCCACCTGATTGATTCGTTCTTCCAGAATATACCTACATCAACACAATACATTCATCCATAACAGTTCATACGAAGCCATGGGGTCCGGGTATGATGGCGCGCTGCATTGAAGATTTGTCGAACATAATAATCTAATAAAGAATGCATGTGAGCACATACTTTGGCAGAAACTGCGGTGAATCCGTGCACCCATGGTGGATTACCAACATACATATTTAATGAAATATAATAAATATTTCAGAAATTTAGAACAGTATATGTATATTTAAATTTAATTTTATTTTTCAAGTCAATTTAATATCACCAAAAATTTGACATAAATTTAGTTTTTCGATATTAATTATTTTCAGTGTACTCTGGTTCTAGTAATGCAATAACTTTAACAGTTTGACACAGCGATAATAGCTTCGTTCAATCGTAGGTAGAAATTGGTTTCTACTGGTTTCTGTCAGGTGGTAGTTGTTCAATGAGCCAATCGATTTCAATTTGGTCGAAACTAGTCAATGAAGCAGATCGAAACTAGTCAAAACCGATCCAGCTTGACAGGAGGATTTGTTCCGACCCGGTAGGAATCCATCGAAGTCACTTGGAAAAAGACGGCTGATCAACTGTCAATCCACTTCAACATGTTTCGACCTATTTCGACCAAACTTCATTGAACAGATTTAATATTGACAAATTCGTACCACGTGCAATTGTGTTTTCATTATTCGTCTAACTTTTTGAGTCGGAACAAGAAAGTAAATGGACAATTCGAATCGTCAATTTGCATCATCGGAAGAAGAACCCAAAAGTCATGGGTTTGATGCATCCGAAACGGAGTTTCCTGTGAAAACCATTAGCAGCAGTAAGGGGAACGATATGCTGGTATATCGAGGCTATCTGTTTTACCAAATCCGCAAACCCGTAAGTACACAAAAAATTTTACTACCTTGCATGCGTGAAAAAAAATATGTAGGGGAGAGTGGGGATACTTGATCCCCTTTTCTTGTTTTCACCATATCTTTCTGGAAAGATTTAGCAACTCGCCGTCTTTGACATTTTCTGACAGCTAGTAACTTCCAGTTTCTATGCTCCAAAAATAAGATCGATACTTGAACCCGTTGATGAACTAGAAGCATTTTCGTGGGAGTAAAAAAATTGCGATTTTTCTGAAGTTAGGGGAGACTTGATCCCCTATTGAAGGAGACTTGATCTTTTATTCAGGAAGCCGTAATCCTTGCATAAAAATGAAACAAAACCCCAAGATAGAATGTTAATTGACTATTTTGGACATGTTTGTTCTCATTTCAAAATTTATAGCAGACATAAGAAGAAAATTCTATAACTTTGCCTCAACGCTAAAAACATTGCATACTTAAAGGCGCTATTAAGAGAAAATTAATTATTTTTGCTCTTTTCTTCAGACAATTGTTTGATAAATATTAGTTTTTGGATAAATATTAGTAATTTCGTAATCAACAATCATAGCGATCAATTCAGAAGAAGAATATGCCGATTGGAAGGGGGATCAATTGTACCCAACTCTAGGGGATCAATTGTACCCATAATCAACATTTTAGAAAACTTTTTCTGGAAAAAGTTGAGAGTTTTCCATTGCTTTGAAAATATGGCATTATGCAGTTCATTTTACGCTCGAACGATTGATACATTGGAACAAATATTTTTTTCATAATTTTCCCATGTAAGGAACATTTTAAAGTGATGAAAAAAGATCTTCAAGTTACATTTTGTGAAATTTTTGAAACAAAGTTCAATTACTCAAACAATTATTTTGTTAAAATTTTTTAAACTACACGCATTGTTATTTTGCTCATTTTGGCACATTTTTCTAGAACATTTGATCATTGTAAGGGGCTGTTCACTAATTACGTAAGCACATAGGGGGGCAGGGGGGGTTTCACTTTTGCTTACGATCTCTTACTAGGGGGGTAGGGGGGGTTTCCAAAAATCTTACGTAAGAAATGTTACATTAAAATTTAATCACAGCAACAGCCATATGAAACCATATTACTCAGGTATTTCTTACTCACTACCGATTTGTTGGTTAATTTTTATGGTCGAAGGTCCATGGAGTTCAACAGTGTCAACGCAGTCGAATTGAGACACAAGTTGACAAAGTTTGATATTGAACTAGTGTTCACTAGCTCTAATAATCAACTGAAATCCATCTTAGGATCGACAAAAGATCCAGTGGAGCTCCTTCATAGATCTGGTGTGTACAAAATCAGTTGTTCCGACTGTGATAAGGTGTACATTGGACAAACCAAAAGGAAGTTGATTGATAGATTCGAGGAACACATGGCTATAGCTAGATCTGACTCAAAGAAGAAAATTCTTCCTTCACAGAATCCTAGATCTGCAGTAGCTTTACACATGTGTGAATCTGGTCACTCTATTGATCGAGGAAATGTCTCGCTGATCCGGTCTTTGAATAGTAATTCGCTTAAATTGGATGTTGCTGAAAGCATTGAAATCTTCAATGAAAAATCAGTTCATCTCTTAAACGGAGACTCCGGACCAGGGCACACTTGGTTGTTCAAATTCTTAGGTAAAAAGAAATACAATAATTTACCTGACAATGCCCAAAAGCGGGTAGAAAATAATTTAGCACTACCAGAAAACACCCAGAATAGGGTAGGTAGACCCAAAAAACAGACAACGGCACAACTGCCGAGCATTCGGAGGTTTCTGCTACCTAGTAGTAGCTTACCTAACCCGGACAATATAAGGGAGGGAAACGATACACATTCATCAATCGAAAACGTTCACTGAAGAAGGTAGTAAGTTGCTATCGAAATACTGGTATATGAACTTTTCATTTACCGTGGTTGAATTAAAAGGAATCTTTCGATTGCTTTGATTCAGTCGAATCATTCAACCAAGTTGGCTCATACCACAACAGAGTATGCAATGTTATTTATCTTTTAATGTCTTTGAAATAATAAAAAAATTGCAGGTTCTATAAAATTTATAGAGAACCAATTCAAACCAACATGCCATCAAAAACACTAAATCACGTTATTAAAAAAGATCGTCGCTTTTCGCTTTCCATCGTAACAATCTTTTTAATTGAGAAATTTATAGAAACAAAAAGGATAATGGCTCGTTGTTATACCACGATTTGAATCCATCATGTTTCGAAAATGACTTCATCCAGAAAAAATCATCAAAAATCAATATAAGGCGCTTGAATAATGAATTTCTAGACCGTTTTTTTTAATGATAGACACTCTAAATTTTACAAACAATTTACCAAAAAAATCCTAAAACTTTATCGCTTACCGCTGAATGAGTCTGAGCTTTTAGGTTAGTTGACAACGTGATTGTCGTTAAACATTTTTGCCCCAATTGTACTAGTATAGAATGATATTTTTTTAAAAGATTTTTATTTTTTTGAAATTAAGAGTTAATCACCGTAAATTTATTTTATGAAATTATTTTATCGGCTATATCGGTGAAATTTCATATTCTTTGAGAAAGAATATTTTAAGAATTGAAAGATTATAGAAGGATAGAAGATTAGAATAAGGTGAAAGATGTTGAAAATGAGCGGAAGGGTAATTTTAATTTGAAAAACTTTTCATCACATTTCATCGTTTTGTTCCTCACGGGCCTTCTCCCTTGCAGTGGTAGATACATTGTGCGGTGGTAGCTACAATTTTATCGTTTATGACATTTCATCTGTTGTTTTGTATTAATTGTGCTTTTTAAAAACAGTTTTTTAGTTTTACCTAAAAAGTGCTTTGCTTTGAAGCATGTATGTCACATTTTTAATATTTTCAAGCTATTTTTGAAAAAAAAAAACGTGTCAATTTCTCAAAGAATAAAAAAAAACGTAAGATCTTACAAGGGGGGGAGGGGGGGGTTTTGAAAAATCTTACTTTGTCTTACCAGGGGGGGAGGGAGGGTTAAAAATTTCCAAAATCGTGCTTACGTAATTAGTGAACGACCCCTAAGACATTCCAGTTTCGAAATATAGCTAAGGAATCAAGTATCCCCAGGGATCAAGTATCCTCATTCTCCCCTATTGGTCTGACTCACAGTTTTCACTGGATTATATTTTTAAACGATTTTTAGACGATTTTCTCGAAAAACATTCCCGCATTTTTCTAAACCACTCTTGGGTGGTAAATTGATTCGGAATGTTGCTTCGTAACAGAAACATGGGCCGGAAGGGTGTTACTATATTTCGAAATCAAAACTTTATTCATTAATTGACCATATTGGAGAGAATGTTACAGCGAGATCATTCGCTTTTTAAATTAAATACTTCACCCGTAAATATACCATTGATTGCTGACATATACTGGTAAACATTGATTACATAAAATAGATACCATCGTTTTATATTATAAAGCTAATAACAATAATTTGGGCTTACTTGCTAACAAACAGGAACGACTCCATACGATGTGATCACGGGGCCCCGGATTCTTTCTGGATCTCGTGCATTACCGGCGCATCCACATGCACGCGAATCATTCGTTTTCTCCACTAAATTTCTGCTGCTCAATTAGATTTCCGTCAAGCCACCCTAGTTCTCAACGTCATCTATTCCAATGTAAACAATCCGGTGCATACAGCTGATTGCATCGAAAATTTCTGTAGTGGTGCAGTGGTGGTGATACAATATTCACCGTGACATCGCCTAACACTCACACATTATAGCATGCAACACTTATCGTGAACCGAATTTAGCTCTCACACACACTGAGCTCATGAATCATACAGCCTTTTGCTGGATTCAGAATGGCCGTGGCCCACTTTCTACCCTTTTCCCAACACTCGATCTATGCGGCACGATAGGACATTGGCTCAATATCGGGATACTCTTTGCTGCGAAAGATCACTACTATGCGCAATTCGGATTCACTAAACATCCACGACCGCGAAACAGGAACTTTCCTGGCGACGCCGACACCGATCCGAGCCACCTTCCGCAGTTGGCAATAAGTTCGAACTGGTTGCTGCCGTGGCGAGAGGAATCACACACACTACGTTGGCCGACGGGAGCTATTAAGAGGCACTCAGTTCTATACAGATACTTTGACGAGGTTCATGCGCACGTGGATAGATGGTGAACGATGTGTGACATCACCAACACACTTGGTTTATCGGCTTTGAGTGCGTCAATTTAAAGGGCCCTAAAAATTAGTTAGGACTTTAATTGAAGTGCAGTTTTATCTTGTGAGATGAATAAGCGTACCTCCAGGAGAGCCCTTCTTCCACTTAAGCTGCACTTTCTAAGGTTCCAACCTCGGCCGATCTTCAGGTTCACCTTTGTCTGGTTTCTGAAGATACATATATGAGTCAACTAAGTATCATTCAAACGTTACATTCCTGGGGTTTTACCTGTTTAGAAGCCTGTCTGAGCTGGTGTTATGGCAAGTTGCTTTGGCGCGGGACGGTGTCGCTACTTGGCTGTTACTAAAGGAAGAGTGTATGCTTTAGCACGTGTGAGGATACATTTTTAGAGATCATTTACCAGTACGAGGGTGCAAGAATCCGTTCTACGGTGACACGGTTCATATAACGGTGACACGGCTGCCTTCTAGCTAGTTGATCTTGGGTCGGATGATGTGGTTATCTATAATTGTCAATTATTTGGTGGTAGTGCGTGAAACATGACTTGGCATTTTGTTTGCATTACCTTCAGGCTCTTTTCGAGATTATCAGCCAGCCTGTACGCTGTACGATGCCCTTTTCCTGTGCACTGAGCTGAAATGTAATTAGCCTTTTGAGTATTCCGTTCGCTTTCACGGAGTATTCCTTTACCTGGCCACAATTTGATCACTTTACTTTGCACTTGTGAATTGGCTCATGCACTTTCGGGGTTTCATCTGATAATGATGGCTTTCGATAAAACGGAAGTTAGATGGTGGCGATTAGCTTGTGTCATGACGGCTGACAGGGGTCGTTAAATGACAGAGTCTTGTTTGTTTTCCAGTTCAGGCTTTTTCAGAATACAGTGGGAACTCTGTTTATCCGAGATTTGGTTGTGCTCAACTCACGGCTTTCATATTTATTACTTAATAATGTTCACAAACAAATAGCTACAGTAATACAACCTTTGTTTATTCCCAAAAGAAATTTTCGTGGATTCTAATGCATCCACGAAAATTTCGCTAATGCTAATGCTACACGATGATCTTTATGGCCTATCCTTACTACTCATATTTGGCAAATCTTTCGACGTTCGATTCCAAATAGAGTTTCCTAGTGTGATCAAAGCAAAACTTAATTAGGGCATAAGAAGAAATGCTTGCTTTCACTTATTGGAAGTGACAAAAGTGCAAGATCGATTACTTATTCATTCTGCGCAGTATGAATAGAACTATCTTACAACTAACTTTAGTTCAACGATCATCGGTTTTTGTTACAAAATGGTATCTTGTGGTATCTTACGGGGTTGTTTTGGACGTTGTGGATAATGTATGTTTTGGTGAAGCTTTATGGTCTTATTGGTTTTCTGATCGTGGTCTTATATGAGAATTTGAGTGATTTCGGTTGACGATGTTAAAAGATTGTAGTTTGAGTAGGTCGGTGAGTAGGTGATGTTGAGGAAGATTGACTTAAGGACTGAATTGTTCCCGGTTAGTTGGAACAACTTTGATGAAAAACTTTGTGTGCCATCTGCGATTGTTGGGTATAGATGAATGGTTGGGATTCTCCACACAAGTCGAGATGCATGTTTTTGGCATTGCTGCTTATTGGTTAACATTTGATTGCGTTCATAGCTAGATTATGAGGGATTAATCTGGTTTTATGTCTTTGGCGTGGTAGGTTCCGGTTTTCGATGTCTTTACGTCTTCAAGAAGGTAGTTGTTCGCGCCTTGCCTCTGTCGTACAATGCTTGCGATGAACTTCGGGCCGAGTTTTTTCGTGCGATGATCTGCTGCCGATGATTGTTCAAACGACCGCCTCCAAACGACGTCTCCTACAGCAAATTCTACGTTTTTTGCTCTCAGGTCATAACGTTTCTTGCTGTCCTCATGTGCTTTCCTGATACGCGTTAGCACAAACTGCTGGATATTTTGAATCACCTTCATCCTCGTAGTATGGTTTGTTTCAGAATCGGCTGTTGTATTCATGTTTGAAAGTTGGTATGCATCCGTGAACAGAATGTGATCGCGTCCAAAATTGCAAAAATAAGGGCTGCAACCTAGCGTGTCTTGTTTCGTGGTGTTGATGGCGCAAACCACTTGTTGAATATGGACGTCCCAGTCCCGTTGGTCCGCTTCTAGAAGAGATCTGATGCATGTGACGAGCGTTCGGTTGGTTCTCTCGGCGGCGTTGCACATGGGGGTGTAGAACGCTGTCCTCATGTGGATTACATTATAGCGTTTTAGGAATGCCTGGAATACGTGTGACAAAAATTGCGAACCTGAGTCCGAGACGATGATCCTTGGCGTAGAAAAGCGGAGAAAGACGTAGCCTTCCAAAAATGACACCATTTGTTGCGCGTTTGCTGTGCGGAATGGTTCAACGATAATGAATTTCGTAACCCAATCAATGATAACTAGAATAACGGTGAATCCTTTCCTGGATCGAGTCATGGGGCCTATCCAGTCGACTGAAATCAGTTCCCAGGGGAGCTTGGCCGGTTTTGGATTTCCTAGGGTTGGGGTTAACGTGGTATTTGGGGCTTTTGATGCTTTACATACTTCGCAGGCTCTAATATGCTTTTTCACGTCGACTGCCATGTTTGGCCAGTAAAATTCTCTTTGAATCCTGTGCAGAGTTCGTTCGTATCCTAAGTGTGCTGCAGTGGGTATGTCGTGGAAGTTGTGGATTATTCTGAATCTATCTGATACGGGTACTACGCGTTTCCAGCGATGTGCTCTTCCTCCAGTCTCATCCAGAACTGAGCAGTTTTTGTAGAGATGGCCTTTTATCAACCGGAAGTCCGGAAAACTATCCTGGTCTGCTTCAACCTTACTTTTGAGCTCGTTATACCATGGATCACTTGTGTCGGAGTTCACTGTAAGTGCGTCGACGATTTCTATCCTGCTTAAACAATCTGGGACGACGTTCGAGCTTCCTTTTCGATACCGAATGTCGAATGAATACGCATTCAATCGAAGTATCCACCTGGCTAATAATGGGGTCGGATTTTTCATTGTTTTGAGGTATAGCAAACTAGAATGGTCACAATAGACTGTAAAGTGGGTCCCTTCCAAGTAACCACGAAATTTTTCGATCGATCTTATCACCGCAAGGCACTCTCTTTGTGTGACAGAGTACTTCCTCTCCGCTGGGGAAAGCTTTTGAGAAAAGTACGATATAACTCGTTCGCCCTCATCCACATCCTGTGTTAAAACGGCTCCTATGGCCACGTCGCTGGCGTCACAAGCAACTGCGAATGGTTTTGAATAGTTTGGTGTTGATAGGATCGGTGCTGAAGTTAATTGATTTTTCAAAGTTTGAAACGCCTGCTCGCACTCCTCTGACCACTTGAATTTTGCTTTTGCTTTAGTTAGTTCCGTTAAAGGTGTGGCAGTCCTTGAAAAATCCTTTATAAATCGCCTGTACCACCCGCACATTCCAATAAATCTTTGTATTTCCTTTTTGGAAGCTGGAGTTGGAAACTTGCTTATGGCATCCACCTTAGTTTCATCGACATGCCATCCCTTCTCATCTAGAACGTAGCCTAAATAATTCAGGCTCTTTCTACAGAAGATCGACTTTTCAGAATTAATCGTCAGATCTGCTTTATCTAGTCTTCTGGCGATTTCTTCAAGAAGCGTTAAATGTTCTTGAAATGTTTCCGTTGCTAGGATCAAGTCGTCCAAATAGACGAAGACTTTGGGCTCCATGTCAATGAATATGTAATTCATGACCCTTGAGAGTGCTTGACTTGCTGTCGACAAACCGAAAGGAACCACCTGGAATTGGAAATGTCCTCTTTGAGGTATGGTAAATGCCGTCTTTTGTTTTGAAGATGATTCCAGAGGAATTTGCCAGAAGGCCGATTCGAGATCTATGGAGGACAAGTATCTGGAGCCACTCAAGTTGTTCATGATGGTCGCTATGTGGGGTATCGGGTAAGCTTCTTGGACAATCACTGAATTGAGCTTCCGAGCATCAAGACATAACCTCATTGATCCATCTTTCTTCTTTACGGCCACAGTTGCATTGTTCCAAGGACAACACATAGCCTCTTCTATCACTCCCAACTGTAACATACGATCGACTTCTTTGTTTAGATCCTGAAGTACAAACTTGGCCATAGGGTAGTACTTTTGCTTGAAAGGTGGCGTTGATCCCGTGTCGATACGATGCTGGTATAAATTTGTCCGTCCTAAATGGCCTTTGTTTTGACTTGTAGGAAACGCGAAGACGACCTTTTCTAGATTTTCTTTGTCTATGTCCGAAAGAGAATCAATTATTGATGAGTTGGCTATCGTTGTTGTCAGGCCACAGACCACAGCTTTAACGCCAAACACATCCCAGAAATCTATACCTAGAATCAAGGAGGTCGGCATCGATTCTACAAATAATACGGGTAATGTGGAGGTTTTTCTGTTGTACGAGATGGGAAGATATGAAAAAAAAAGAAATCTTGTGTGCTGAATTGTCAACTGTTCGAATTTCCCCTTTGATCGAATATTTCTGCAAGCTATAAGTATCCGCAATCTTGGTTAGTGATCCTCCAATTAAAGTGCATGTAGCTCCACTATCCAGCAATCCTTGGAATTCCTGTCCCAAAATGGTAATGTTAGCGTATGGTCTGTTGTCTGTGTTTTTGGGGTTGACGATGACTGCTTCTACTCTTCGAGGATAGGATGAGGAGGTTTTGGGGACTTTTGTTGGCTCGGGAGAAGCCTCCTCCCTCATTGAGCATTCTCCCTGTTTACGTTTCCCGATAAGAGATGTGGTGAATCTGGAGCCAGTTGTCTCCATCTAGCCAAACAACTTTGACAGCTCCGAGTCGTACTGCCTTTCTTTCCACAAGTAAAGCAAAATAGGAAGGTCTTCGGATTTGGACACATCAAGTACGTATGTCCTTGGCTTTCGCATTGCCAACAAACGATAGGACTTGGATGTGATCTGTTCTGCTGAGGATTACCGCTGACTGGATTCGTGGAGTGTTGTGGAGCTCCATTTGATGGTTTGTAGAGTGAATGTATTGCGTTGACGTCTTCTGTGACCATTGGTTCGTTGTCTTCTGCACCAAAGGCAGTTTCCCTGTGCGAAAATTCAATTGTGTGATATTCATCTGATCCTAGTTCCTGATCCTGATTCCTCTCATCCAAAGTAACCATGTTGACGTGCTGACGATTAATCGGTGGCCTGTAAGATTGTTGCTGGAATGAGCCCATTGGTGCTTGTCGTGTGAGTCCGGTATTCACTGGTCGTGTCCAGACGGGCCGCTGGTTATAGGTGGATCTGTTTTTCAAAGCGTAAGACCGAGATACTTCGAAATCCTTGCATACCTTTACTAGTTCTTTCACTGTGCTGATTTGAGAGGCAGCTGCTAGAGAAACAAAATCAATGTTGAGGTGCGATTTTAAAATAAACAGTTTTTCCGATTCGAACATCGGAGGCTCGATTATCTCAAAGATTGCCAGCAAGTCTCTTGAGAATGTGGTAAAGGATTCGTTTGCTCCCTGGAAGCGTAAATATAAATCTTGTTTCAGAATTTCGGAATAATTTGGTGGTAGAAACTCCCTTTTGATTTCAGTTTTGAAATCATCCCAATTCCTCAGTGATCCGTATGCCCTCGTGTACCATTGTTGAGCTGGTCCTCTGAGTAAATGTTTGACCGAACGAAGAAGCGTGTACTCATCAATTCCTTCCGTCAAAGCATATACCTTCACTTCATTCAGGAACTCCCCCAATTTTCTGATGTCATTTTCTCCTCCGTACTCCATTTTCCATTTGTATACCGGTTGTGAGAATCTTTGAAAATATTGATTCTCATCTGTTCTGTTTTGAAAAGATGAAGCGGTGTTGCTTATTTGAAAATCAGGTGACCCCCTGAGATTTCCAAAATTTCGATTTGGGTTCTGTGCGTTACGATGTTGTGCCATTTGCTGTTCCAAATTATGCCTCCTTTCCTTTTCCACTGCCAGGCTAAGTTGCAATTGCTCATACTGTTCTTGCAACTGCAAGAATTGCTGCTGTTGCTGTTGTTGCATGTGGTGAAATTCATTTTCCCATTTTGATTGTGGGTGACGAGAGTGGATTGGATTTGGTGGCATTGGAGGAAATGCCCATGGTTGATTCTGCGAACTCCTGTCTTGCAGTTGACCTGGATCCCTCGGTTGTCCGTGACAGTTTTGCCGTCCCCAATGCTGATACGATGGTTCTGCTTTTCTATGCTGATCTTTCTGCCTATGCTCAAGTTGTTGCCGATCCCTTTCATCTTGGTAACACTGTTGCTGCTCTTGACATTGCAGACGCGGTTGGTCCTGTTTTTGCTGTACATCCTGATGCTCTCTTTGCTGTTGTTCTCCTAGCTGTTTCTGCTCGAGTTGATGCTGTAGCTGTTCCTGCTGTTGTTGATGCTGTACCAATTCTTCGTTGTGTTGTTGCCCGAGCAGTACGTGGTGCTGCACGACTTCCTTAATGCTGGATTGTAGATTTGAAATTTTAAGCCGATCAAGTGTTTCCTTTTCCGATGGGAGAATGTCAACGTCTCCAGAGGCTGCTTCTTTCCTTTGCGGTTGTCGCTTAAAAAACTCGTCGATTTTTGAAATGCCTATTTCCACTTTTGCTATTGACTTGCTTGCATTTGCCGTGATGAGTTTGTCTTGGATCAGAGAAAGGCGGAATCGATAGTGTAAAAGTCTAGCGAGATATTTATTTAACACGTCCCTTGATTCCTGGCGAATTGCAACATCTATCAAATTGAGAATAGGTGTAATTCTGGCCTGACATTGATAGATGTTGTCTACATCCGTTGTAACGTGGGTCGAAGAAGTAGGAAAGCTCAATGTTTTCGCCTCCTTCTCCAACATGACTTGTAAATTCGCAATTCTTGCTTTTCGATCTTGAGATTTGACATCCTTAATTCTTCTAAGCGCGAGCTCAAATGCCAGTTCCTCATCTTCCAGAAGATTGATGTCCATATTTTTACCACTCATGATAACACTCACTATTTGTAAATCACTTTTGACCACGACCGAGATTATAATGAATTTTGCTAAAATTTTATCGTTCGCGGGTTATTTTCGTTGGGCGCCAATGTTACTATATTTCGAAATCAAAACTTTATTCATTAATTGACCATATTGGAGAGAATGTTACAGCGAGATCATTCGCTTTTTAAATTAAATACTTCACCCGTAAATATACCATTGATTGCTGACATATACTGGTAAACATTGATTACATAAAATAGATACCATCGTTTTATATTATAAAGCTAATAACAATAATTTGGGCTTACTTGCTAACAAACAGGAACGACTCCATACGATGTGATCACGGGGCCCCGGATTCTTTCTGGATCTCGTGCATTACCGGCGCATCCACATGCACGCGAATCATTCGTTTTCTCCACTAAATTTCTGCTGCTCAATTAGATTTCCGTCAAGCCACCCTAGTTCTCAACGTCATCTATTCCAATGTAAACAATCCGGTGCATACAGCTGATTGCATCGAAAATTTCTGTAGTGGTGCAGTGGTGGTGATACAATATTCACCGTGACATCGCCTAACACTCACACATTATAGCATGCAACACTTATCGTGAACCGAATTTAGCTCTCACACACACTGAGCTCATGAATCATACAGCCTTTTGCTGGATTCAGAATGGCCGTGGCCCACTTTCTACCCTTTTCCCAACACTCGATCTATGCGGCACGATAGGACATTGGCTCAATATCGGGATACTCTTTGCTGCGAAAGATCACTACTATGCGCAATTCGGATTCACTAAACATCCACGACCGCGAAACAGGAACTTTCCTGGCGACGCCGACACCGATCCGAGCCACCTTCCGCAGTTGGCAATAAGTTCGAACTGGTTGCTGCCGTGGCGAGAGGAATCACACACACTACGTTGGCCGACGGGAGCTATTAAGAGGCACTCAGTTCTATACAGATACTTTGACGAGGTTCATGCGCACGTGGATAGATGGTGAACGATGTGTGACATCACCAACACACTTGGTTTATCGGCTTTGAGTGCGTCAATTTAAAGGGCCCTAAAAATTAGTTAGGACTTTAATTGAAGTGCAGTTTTATCTTGTGAGATGAATAAGCGTACCTCCAGGAGAGCCCTTCTTCCACTTAAGCTGCACTTTCTAAGGTTCCAACCTCGGCCGATCTTCAGGTTCACCTTTGTCTGGTTTCTGAAGATACATATATGAGTCAACTAAGTATCATTCAAACGTTACATTCCTGGGGTTTTACCTGTTTAGAAGCCTGTCTGAGCTGGTGTTATGGCAAGTTGCTTTGGCGCGGGACGGTGTCGCTACTTGGCTGTTACTAAAGGAAGAGTGTATGCTTTAGCACGTGTGAGGATACATTTTTAGAGATCATTTACCAGTACGAGGGTGCAAGAATCCGTTCTACGGTGACACGGTTCATATAACGGTGACACGGCTGCCTTCTAGCTAGTTGATCTTGGGTCGGATGATGTGGTTATCTATAATTGTCAATTATTTGGTGGTAGTGCGTGAAACATGACTTGGCATTTTGTTTGCATTACCTTCAGGCTCTTTTCGAGATTATCAGCCAGCCTGTACGCTGTACGATGCCCTTTTCCTGTGCACTGAGCTGAAATGTAATTAGCCTTTTGAGTATTCCGTTCGCTTTCACGGAGTATTCCTTTACCTGGCCACAATTTGATCACTTTACTTTGCACTTGTGAATTGGCTCATGCACTTTCGGGGTTTCATCTGATAATGATGGCTTTCGATAAAACGGAAGTTAGATGGTGGCGATTAGCTTGTGTCATGACGGCTGACAGGGGTCGTTAAATGACAGAGTCTTGTTTGTTTTCCAGTTCAGGCTTTTTCAGAATACAGTGGGAACTCTGTTTATCCGAGATTTGGTTGTGCTCAACTCACGGCTTTCATATTTATTACTTAATAATGTTCACAAACAAATAGCTACAGTAATAAGGGCCACTTAGAGACTCTGCGGAAGTTCCGGAACATCCGTGGCTCAAAACACATCAATCCTAAACAAATCTTTGAGCTTCCCGATTTCACTCAAATCACCTAAAAAAAGTCTACCTGGTTGGAAATGATCGATTTACAGTCCAAGTTGGCTACTTTACTCGAAATTATCGATGAATTTTGCCTGGTTGTATTGATTTTTTTCTAAACGATTTCTTTTTTTTTTTACACGAACGTTGTGTTTGAAAAAAGAATCCAGTGTACTATCTTTCGATAGAGGAAGATGTGTGTAAACGAAATTTTAAATCAGAATCCGAAATCTGTATCTTACTTTAATTTGTCGGCCTTAGCGGTGAAAAGTGATGTTCTTTTTAGCAGGGACATCTAAAGATTACGAATTTTTTTTTTTAAATAGATGGATAGAAGGTTACATGAAATTAAAGATGGTGAAAATGAGCGGGTAGAATTCATTTAAAGGCATTATCATCACATATCACTCTTTTAGTTCGTCCGGTTTTCCCACTTGCTGGGCGGTCCACGCTTGGCCTACTAATGTGTGGTGGTAGATGCAACTCTATTTGTATCTACCACTTCATAGTTCGTTGGCCCGTGAGGAACAAAAATTTGGTATGTGATGATAATGCTTCTAAATAAACTCTACCCGCTCATTTTCACGGTCTTTCATTTCATCTTAGCCTCTATCTATCTATTTAAAAAAAATTCATAATCTTAAGGTTGGTCTACTAAAAAGGATATTACTTTTCACCGCTAAGGCCGACAAATTAAAGTAACATACAAAAATTACGGTGGTTAATCTCTTCATGAAATCTGTATCTGAAATATCAGCCTGAAATCTGTCTGTGTTTTGAATTTGAATATGATCGTTCTCGTCTTCCAAGGATTACCTCGAGCCCTATGAAGGTCCCATGTTTCTAGGTTTACCCAAAGCTAGGGACAATCCCCTAGCCATACATTATTTTAGTTCGAACGCGAAGCGTGAAGAGGCTTTCTCGTAGTTTTGATTCATGATTTTTGAACGGCCTCGTCTTCCTAGGATTACCTCGAGCTCCGGACGAAAATTTAGCGTGAGACAAAAATTTCGTAAGAAAATTGAAATTCTACTGTGTTTTCATAGGTTGATTCCACTAACTATTGGGAGTGTCGAGGAAGGAGCCACGGTTGTGGTGCGCGGGCGATTACGCAGCAGGATGGTATCAACCACAAGCTGGTTTCGATTGGTGCCCATAAATGGTCACGAAAGTGATCCAATTCATATATTGGGAATGCGCTATCGATCGGCCATAAAACGGCGGGCGACCGAAGATTCGTTAATTCCGGTCAAGGTACTGCGTTCAGTATCCGCCGCAACGCCGATCGAAGTGCATCAACGGCTGTCGTTGAATGCACAACGGAAGATAATTCAGCGTGTCCGCAAAGCACGGCCGGATACTCAGATCCGTGAATCTGAGATCCTGGAGGACTTTGTTGTTCCGGTGCTACCAAAGTTTACGGATGATCACGACAGGTTCATGATCAAAAATCTGCAGTTCGAGGACCAAATGGCCCTCATTTTTGGAACAAATGAATGCCTGAAAAGGCTGGCGGAGTCCAAGTATTTCGTCATGGATGGAACTTTTGATAGTGTTCCGGGGATTTTCCGCCAGAATTTTACGATTCATGGAAGTGGTGCGCCAAACTATGACAAAATCTTCCTGCAAACCTGTACCGGAAGATTTTGTCCTCAATAGTGGATGCCGCGAAGGATTTGGAGCTGGATTTACATAAATCCTTCCATGATTTTGACAGATTTTGAGAAAGCCCTGATCAACGCCTGCAAATCCGAGGTCCCCTGAGATGGTGCACAAGGGCTGCTATTTTCTCCTATCCCAAAACTGGTGGAAGTTTTTGCAGGTTGAGGGTATAGCTACGGCTTACACGAATGACCGCAGGATCTATGACTCTTTTGAAAAGATCCAGGCTTTGGCTTTTTTGCCTGCGCAAAAAATTACGATAAAATTACGTAAATTTTATGATTACGTTGGGGAGATTCACGTGCTCGGAAAGTGTCGCGGACCGGCTGTTCAATGCCGACTAGTGGCACCGGTCTAGCCACCAGAGTTGTGATTGGTGTACGACAGCATTGAAAACAACGTGCCTCGTACAACCAATCAAATTGAGGATTGGCCCAGCAGGTGGAACGCGATTAAATTGCTCGAAGAGCTCAAAACTGAAGAGAAATTCACTAGGGCTCAGATTTACGGCCACCAATCCATCCCAACAAATCGTCGGAGTCCTGCAGCCCAGAATGACGCTTCCATTTACAAAATTGTCTCCAAATTAGATGTCGGAGAGCGATTTCCTCGCTGCCATTGCTGCAAATCTAGGTAGTGATATACATAGTTTTTTAATTTTTTCAATTATTAGTTTTTTGTTTTTTATTTATTTATTCAATTAGATTAGTACTCTTGTTTTGTTTTTCATTTTGTTCTATATTTATTTACATATTTTTCAAATTATTTATTTATTATCTCTTATTGTTATTTATTAATTAGTTTAGTTAAATATTTTTTAAGTTATTAATTAGGTTTTTATAAGTCAATTGCGTTTCGTCTTTATTTATTTAGTAACATTTTATTAAACCATTCAAACAAGCCAAAAGTAAACAGATTCCCTTTTATTTTATGCCAAACGACCATTATCTCAAACGGTATTATGCCAAACGGCTTTTGCCAATCGGTATAAAATCGTTCAAAGGTACAGTTTCAGTTACACAAAAGTGAAGGTGCGATATTTGAACATTGAGACAATTATTTGAATATTAAGATACCAATTAGGAATGCGGAGAGACTAAAGAACATTCAAACTCTCACAGACTTATAGAGCGCAGCGCCTGATCTTCTCCGTTGAACTGAAACCCAAACTGCAGCCGATTCTAATCATTCAAAGTTCCTCGATCTACACTAACTCCATCGCTCAACCGTTAGAACGTCATTAGTCGAAACCGGTCAGTAGATCTGATCAGATGTGGCTGTGATGCGGCTCTCTCGTGTGGCTGAACGATGGCTCCGGCTGAGAGTTGACGCAGCTTATCTGCTTCTGTTGCTGCTGTTGCTACTAAGCGTAGCTTCGCCGACTCAAGGTGAGTCACCCGGCTGCTTACTTAATGATGGTGGGTTCTGAGAAGCTAATGTTTTGATTTTATTTCCTGTGGTTTTCAGGTTTACGACTAGCTGAGAAAAGTGAGTTTGTGTTTATGGTTTAAAGAGACATTACAAATTTAATTAATATTTTGTATGATTCACAGAATGTCAGGAATACATCAAGGCCAATACGGAAACTTCTTACGGAGGGCCACTGACTCTTGACTCTACGGTGTCAGAATTTCATTCGGTCAACTGTACCCAGTCGGTAGACTTGATCGTTAATGGCGAAGCCGCTGGGCGTGGAGAGTTTCCGCATCAAGCCGTTCTCGGCTATCTGAAGGCAAACTCAACCACCGACTATCACTGGCAATGTGGAGGATCGCTAATAAGCGACAAATTTGTGATGACTGCGGCTCATTGCGGAACTCCTGCCGTGGTTCGATTGGGAGCGCATGATCTTTGGGAGGAATCGGATATCGACATCAACTACGATGTGGCCGAGTTTATCAAACATCCCGATTACAAGGTGAAGCTATCGTACAACGATTTGGCACTGGTTCGACTAACGTGGCCGGTCGAATTCAGTCCAGCCATACGGCCGGCCTGTCTGTGGACAACTGTCCCATTGAACATAACGACGGTGCTGGCAACCGGTTTTGGATTCACCGATTTCGGTAAGAAGCGTCATTCCAATGATATTTTTTTTATCATTCTGAGCCAAAAGGCGTTTTTTTCAATTATCAAAAAATAGGTGCCAGGAAGCTTTTATTTCCAAAGTGTCACCAAAGCATAGTTTTAATGTTTTATGAGCATTTTTTTAAGATTTTTTAATTTGCTTTCATAATATAATTTAAAACTCCAAAATACAAACAGTATTTTCGAACCAATTTAAATTGTATTTATTCGTTTTCTGAGGCCCGAATGAGGCCCGTAAGTGTTTTGATAATTTCATCACTATTTCTATGCATTTTGGAATTTTTTTTACTAAAATATCGATGATAAATTTAGAGATATAAGCGATTGAAAGCTTTGTTAAAAAAATCCTGAATATTTTATTCAACCTTAAATGAAAATAACTGTTGAATGCAAAAAAACTGGCAGAAGTCGCTATGAGTAGATTTATTCATAAAATGTTTATGCTGTGGTGAAATTTTAGGGAAAATCTGAGACCTTCGATTTAAATTGTACGATAACTAAAAACTCCCATAGAACAGCACAGTTCGCTATTTTAAGTACACTTGATAAGTTTCAAAACAAATCCAGGGATTTTTGTATCTCATCTCATAAATTAGGAACGTTTTCACCTTCAGGAAATCTATTTTTTAATGTGGTGCATCAAAAATAAAATAATTTACAGTGGTGAACCATGAGTAAAATGTAGACCAAACTTTAATGAAAATGATTGAGCTAGTTCTATCTGTTTGCGCTCATTATTCTGTCATTTTGTTTTATTTTAACTCAATCAAGACCCATGGGAAAAATCGAAAAATTTTCGAAAATTTTAACTGATTTTTTTCACTTTCTTGAAAAGGGTAGGTATCCTTGTTTTTTTTATTTTTCGAATGATAAGACTCTAGATACAATTTTTGTAAGTTTGTCTAGTTTTCGTACAAATCAAGTACAAACGGATTTAACTATAGTTCAACTTTCACATGTTTTACAAAAATATGTTTATCTTCAAAAAATTATCAGCTCGTTCGTAGCATCACTAAAATAGTTCTCAACAATTTCCGGCACTTCTATGAAACAAAATCCAAATTTACACATGCAACGTTTACAAATGAATCGAATTTCTAAATCCAAATTTTAGTTTTTTCGTTAATTTAATTTTCATTTTTATACCACTTACTTGGTGTCTCAAAAAAAAAAAAAAACTCAGTTCTTAAGCATATTGTAACGAAACTCACCACTTTTATGTCATTTTTCAAACTAATTGTAACTCAAAGCTGAATTGTTACTCAGATTGGTCACCTTTGGAGTTTCGGTACAATATACTGAAGAACTAAGATTTTTGAGAAACCAGGTATGTTCTATTAGAGTGATAGTAAAATTTACGAAAAAAAAATAATTCAACAAACGCAACGCAACGCAACAAAGCTCCGGTATAATGGCTAAAACTTTCTCCAGGCCCTAAATTTTTATACATCCATTAATAGATTTATTCTTAAGAATTTAAAATATTATAAAATCAGCGCAATATATGAAACCAATCCAAAATAGTTAGCATTCTGAAAAGAGATTTTATGCAAGACTTTTAGCATTTGGAATCATCTACAGGTTATCTGGTAAAACATTTGGATTATTTTTATTTTATCATTGAGATATTGGAACTATTTTTTTCAAAATAGAGAAATTATAATCAATGATCTAAACAACGAATAAAAAATCATCAAAATCGATCAATATTTGCAGCCATGGAAACGCAAGCAAACTCTTGAGTCATTTTAACCCGTACAGTAGAGTAAGTTGATTTTGCATCATTTTTTAATTCGTCAAACCCTGGGATCTTGAAAGCTCCGCTTTGATATCAATTTTATGCATGATTTTTTGAAGAATTTTAAAGTTACGTTTAAATGAGTTAATTTGAAATTTATGGTATGTATGGACAAATTTAATATTCTATATTGAACAATAAAAATAAACATAATTTTGGTTTCTTCTGGGGAAACGTGCCTGCTCATGATTTTGGTGCCAATTTACAAACATTCCAAAGAAAAATTTTCGCTGATCAACTTTGTCTAAGACAGTAGTTTCGTATTCAATTGGGCAAAAATGTTATTAGCTGTTTAACAGTAGTTTGCCAATAGGAATTGAAAAATACAGCTTTTCTGTCTAATAAGCTACGAAGTTATGGTCTTCGAAAAAGTTGTTCAGTGGACAAATTGTGTTTGTTTCCACAAAACCAATAAGCAGGCTCGGTTCCACAGAAGAAACCGAAATTATGATAGTTTTCTATTTTCCCATACAAACCTAGAAGTTCAATTTTACTCATGTAAACTTTGAAATTCTACAAAAAATCATGAATGAGCCAAAATAAAGTTTTAAGACCTTTAACTACATTTTTCCGTTATTCAAAGTATAAGAAAAAAATCTTAAAAAACATGCTTCGAAAAAGACTGTTTAAAAAAGATTCACTTATTGTCCAAGAGAGCTGAAGTTAGAGCTTTACGTTGCACATAGGAACATTTTTTTTCTTCAATTTTTAAAATCATGACAACAAAAATGTAAAAAATGGTGTTCAAATCGTACTTTTCAATCAATGAACCAAAAAAAAATTTTTGAAATCATATCAGATAAATTTTGGAAACAGATTTGGGAAGTTGGAGTAATTTGGCCCATTTTCGTGTTTTTTAGATTGATAAAATACGAAACACAGAAATTTTGACGAATATTCAAAAGTAGCTGTTTTTTGAGCTTTATGTCAACACTGTAAATTAAAAAAAAAATGGTTGAGAAACAAGATAGATAGATATGTATATCGGTTTTGAGCGAGGAGAGTCCAATCGACACTCAAGGTCTGATTTTGAAGTTCTTTTCCTAGGCGTAATGATACAAAATTTAAGATTTCAAGAAATGATTGAGGGTCCCCAAAAGAATTGTATTATTTGGATGCACCCAAATAAAGTGACAAACAGCCAAACTTCCAATAGTGTAATATCGACACTCAAGAGCAGAATAGGGTTTTGTCAAATATCACTTCACACAGATAGCTCCGGTCTAATATGACGGCAGTTTTGAATGACTGAGAAAGTTTAAATACAAAGTGCAAAAAATTATTATTTCAGGTCACTGGACCTACAGCTTCAAATTTTATTTAGATTTTGGGTTCGATTTTTTTCACAGTTTAGTTTCTAAAATCAAGCCTCTGTCAAAAAAAAATTAAATCCTTTTGAAGGTTATTCAGATTTATTTATTATTCTTATTTTTACAGGTATCGTAAATCTTTAAAACAATGTTTTGAATGTATGGCATGGTATCGTAAAAACTAAGTTAAGGACTAAAAAAAAATGCACAAACAAGAACTAGAGATCGAAATGAAACAACAGTTTATAAAATGATTAAAAATGCACCAATTTTTAAATACGGCATCATTTTTTTATAATTTGATCGTGAGTTTATTCTCGTTTCACCGCCGACCGTGGCCTAGAGGATAGCGTTTAAGTTTTCCTAGCCAGAGGTCATGAGATCGAGTCTCGATCACGGCATACATAGTACTCTTTCTGTGGGCTGGTGGTTTTAGCATTAGTGATGCTAGCCATCATATCCTTGAAAGATGTACGCTTTAGTCTTAAGTAGAATTTAGATCATTTCAAATAAACATGACGTTTCATTGAGATCCTATACGTATGTGTTTTTTTTTAAGATTAGAATATGACGTGAATTTGGCTTTGGAAACTTTTGAGCGGCTTTATCGGTGAGAATTTTAGATTTGAAATGATAGACGAATAGACCATAGGAAAAAAGTACTAAAAAAAAAGCAAAATGTATTTAGCAAAATGTAAAAAAAAATATTTTTCACTTTTTATGATTTTCAGACACCTGCCAAAGTTTTTTTTGAATCAGTTTATTCTACATCATTACCTAAACTTTATTTTAATATTCAAAAGCGAATTTCCGCAGAGTTCACGATACACAATCACTAACTGTTTAATATTTTATTTTCTAAGCCATCTAAAATTCACTGGTTAAGAGCAATGACCGGATAGATATTTTGAATGATTTTCATTTCATTATTGATCGTCTGGTTTGTGCTGCATCGAGAAATTTTTAGGGTAATTAGGGATGAATCATGCTAAGGGTTGAAAATACCGGAAAAAAACAAAGAAACATTTAGGGTGAGTTCTCCTACCTTAGACCTAGAGCCTACTTTAGTCCTAAAATGCCGAAAATCGAAATTAATTTATTTCGTTTGCCATCCTTCAAGACACTCCTATGCAAATAATGAACTGTTATTCTTTATCCGCTGTGTGGCAGCGGCCTAAAGAATACTGCCACTGGGATACTGGTCCATGTCGTACGAGGCGACTTATCCAGTACTTCTCAGATACGTTTATCTCATATTTCTGTCTATTGGAAATCAATGAGGCTGTATCTGGGCGGGGGAGAAAATAGGTCAAGGTTAATTATTGCATGCAGAGTTCAGAAGTTTTTCAAGTTCAAAACATTGGAAGGAAATGTTTTGAATCTGAATCAGTTTTAAATTCTTGCTAGTATTTTTTGACCTTTGTACGTATTTTCTCTCGAGAAGGGTATGCCAATAGTGCATATGTAGTACATGCATTTGCACAAGCTGTATTCTTCCATATTTTCTCGTTTTACCAATTTGGAATATGATTTTTCATTTAACAAATCTCTTTGCTCTCCGAATAACTCCGTTCAATAAAATCTCTTCACAAGTGTTCAAATGTGAATCGCAAACGCATCGCTTACGGTCCCATTGCTTCTGAAATCATAGAAGAATATGTTCTAAATTACATCAGTTATATCTGTTACGTCAAGCGCAAAATTAGTGTATTTTCCTTATAATGGACAAGTATTCAGTCCCTTCTATCTTTGGATTGGTAACCGAATTGTGTGGAGGTAAATGTCCGTTCATATAAAGATATTTAATTTTTAAAATTGCGTCATGGTTATTCAATCATTTAAGCCGTACAAATATCGATTCCGTGGAAAAAAAATTTCAAAAGAAAATTTCTTTTAGGTTGCCAAAAGGCCTCAATATTCCCTATTAAATCAAGTTTTTGATCAAAACTTGTATCGCATGTCGACAGTCATATCTGTTTCACCTAATATATGTCACTTCTCTCGTATTGACACATATTCCCTTAGCTTTAGAATGGTTATAGTGTAAAGAAGAGTCAAAGCTCCTTTAATATCGTACTCTGATATTTCGTATCATACGTCAATCCTGGTTCTGGAATCCACTGCTACAGCTTCGTGCAGTGTTAATATCGCTTGTTTTAAATTTGGCGTCACAGAAGCTCATTGTAGTCGTCTAACCAGAGCGCTAACTGGTCAGTTAAATAAAAATATATAAAATCAAGACTTTGTGTTCTGAATCTCCTGTATGGTTAAGCTATGATTCAGAGGTACTATTGTACCTATATTTGCCTTCCACTTAGTGTGTACATGTCCCTCTTTTGCCCGACTTCATTTTTTTTAATGTATGTCAGAATTTAACAAAGGATGTTAAAAAAAAGTCCTTATTTCCAATACTTTGATTGAAAAAAGCTTCATTGCTTAAAAATCCCTATGTGGACAGGCTAAATGCCAATTATAACATCGTTTATTTGCCCTCATTGTAGCATCCTGGTTAGAACATTTTCTGATCATTGTAAACTCAAATCTCCTGAATTTTGTAGTTGTGAATCAATATTGTATGATTCTTTTAGCTCATATATGCCTGTTTTTCGATTGCTAGAAAGCTTTTACGTACTCCCGCCTATCCTGATATAAGTGTATCTCATTCTAAGAATTTAAACTAAAATAACAATCTGTCATTTTTCACCCAATGTGGTTATAAGCTTCAATGCTTCAAAATTCCTACGTGGATCGGCTTTATGCCCTAAATATTTATTTATTTTCTAATCCTTTTATGGTTTTTAGGTTTCTCAGGTATATGATGAAATCTGTAAAAAAAAGGCTAGGCACAATTTTCCCGTTTGTTTGGATAACGTGCCGCTATCAAGCCTACCCCTTTTCTGATACCTGATACCTGAGTTCTCCTACCTTAGACCTAGAGCCTACTTTAGTCCTAAAATGCCGAAAATCGAAATTAATTTATTTCGTTTGCCATCCTTCAAGACACTCCTATGCAAATAATGAACTGTTATTCTTTCTCTATCCTATCATACTGCTTTTCGCCATATAAAGAAATTCTGATAAAATGTTCAACGTTTAAAAAAAAAGTAATTTCTCTTTAGTAGTAAAACAGACAGCTCAATCAGTGGGAAGCCTTTAGATAAATCAGAGAGATTAAGAATAAATCACATTATTGATCAGGGCAAGCATTTTTTTTAAAAGAAAACTACCATTGCTGTGATGAATATAAACTATATCATCTATTTTGCTTAAAATTATAGAAAATTATTGGAAAATTCGGAAAATAAGTACAGGGTCCAAATAAAGGACACTTTTGGGCATGATGTTCAATTTTCAGATCTTACATCATTTTTTTCAATACTAATCAATAAATTAAGGTGTAAATTTTCATGAGGGGAATAATTTAGAAACTATATTGAGCATTTCCAACATTCTTTGTCAGCTTAAGCTAAATAAACTACAAGTAAACACAAAAAACCTTCTTACTATCATGCTGCTGAGAAATGTGCGAAAAAGGTAGTGATATTCATATCAGAAATTAACGGGTATCATTTTTTTTATCGAAAAAAAAATTAATTATATAATTCATGTTTTTTCGAGAAATCTAACTTTTTATTGGTATTTTAGATCTAGGCCAGGCATGTCAAACTGGGGGTTTGAGGGCCACATGCGGCCCGCATAGACCCGTCTAGAATTGTCCCAAAAAAAACACCACTGATTTTATGTAAAATATTACTGCAAAAAACTAAAGTTGAATGTAACGTTTTCAATTTAATGCAAATGTTTTTCGATGTTCAAATTTCCTCTCAGAAAAACACGCTTAACATTGTTGCTCTGAACCATAGTTTGAGGTGATTCCCGCTTCCGTGTAAGATTGTGTGTAAACATTCATAGCGTAAACAACATAAATATCTTCCAAGTATTTTGGTTCTATTATTTTTGTTTTACCGAAGGAACAACAGACATATTGTGATATCTTTTAAATTGAAGATGTACGTAAGCGTGAATATCAGCATTACTCATTGTAAAAAAGCACATCCTGAATAATCAAAAAATTTCCGTGATTAAATTTGTAGCTCTGAATAACTTTATTTCACTGACCACTTGTCTAACGTTCAGTTAATTTTGCGGTAAGTGTGTTGGTTGCACCGAAATTGAACAAAAACATATCCCACCGCTGGAGTCTTCATATTATCTCAAACCTATCCGAATACGTGAGTATTAACAGCATTTTTAATAACTCTAGTTAACCATATTTTTAATTCGTTAATTGAGAGTCATTTTTAATACCATATCGGTCACTGAATTTAAAAAAAAATCCGAAAAATCTGATCAAAGCAGTTTTTGAAATAATGTAAAATGAAAAAAAAACTGTTTTTTTTAAATGTCTTCAGCCTGTTCATCAAATTATCTTTTTCTATAATTTGAACAATAAACTGCTCTTCGCAGATATTTTTTGACTTCTATTAGGATTCAGAGGTCGATTTTAAATTTGAAACTTGACGTCAATAAATAATGTTCAGTTTTTGTAAACAATTGCTATCACATCATATGAGGCCTTCAGAGCCAAAGGGTATAAGTGAACAAAAGCTTCTTTCGAGATAGCACGCTTCAAAGTTTCTTTGTTGTGCAATTTTCCATATACTTTTTGGGAAGTTGTAGTGTTTCTCCGTTCAAAAAAGTATGAAAGTAAAACTATAAAAATCTGAAGTAAGCACTAAATAATGATTTTTATACAACTAATCGTTTAGAGTGATTAACTCAAAAATGATCATTTTTGCACTTACACTGAACTCACTGGCCACCTGCAGGATTTGAACTTAAAACTTCAAGGAAAAGAAAAAAAAATCTTAACTGCTTGTGATGATGTAAAAAAATTTCAAGCGAAGTTACGGCTATGGATCTACCAAATTTTCAAAGAAAACCTTGTGCACTTCTTTACGTGTCAAGAACTGAAAAGATTAAATGAGGCTGCATCATTTTGTAAATACGTACTTCACCTAGAATCGTTACTAGATGCATTCAAAAGCCGTTTTCGTGACTTTAATTCATACGAGCAAGAATTTTCGTTGGTTGTATCTTCATTTACGTTTGCTCCTGAAAATGCTGCTTATAATTGGCAACTAGAGTTAACAGAGCTGCAGTGCGATTCTTTGTTAAAAGCGAAATACAATGAAGTGGTTGTACCAAAATTTTACAGCTCTTTGCATGAACGCTACGTTGAGTTACGGAAGTTTGTTGTCAGAATTCTGCTATGTTTGCAAGTACCTATCTATGTGAGCAGTTTTTTTTCATAAGGCTAGAACAAATATCAATTTCCTCTTTTGTAAATAAAGGGTACAAGTCCAGTACCAAAATAGGAACAGTGGATTCAAGTTAGAAATTTTGATCATCCATATCTTTGTAAATCTATCAAAAACATTAAAGTCAAGGATGAAAATTTTCATTGAAACTTGCAGATAAGACCGTCAACTACGAATGAGTTTTCTAAAAACCACAAAACACCCGTCCATGTATGGGGAGAACATGGGTTCATATGAACCACCGCTTAGAGGGTCCAAAGTAGGGCAACAAACCTTACCTAACAATTGGAAGTATCATGAAGATTTGAATCATAGAATACAAAATCAAAAATATAAACAAAATTATTAAATTCAAATAATATATAATAGTTTTAAATTCTAAACTAAGAATCAGGTAAAACTCAGAATCAAAAATAAAGTTTTTCAATCATAATTTCAAATCAAGTTTTGAGAAAAAAAATATGAATTAAATTTAAAAAAATCGAAGTTACAATCAGAGCCAGAAAGCAGAATTGCACCAAATGTGAATTAAAATTTTATATCTTTGAAACACACAAATAAACCTTTTCATGAGATGTTTATGAATATGATTCTCATCAGATTAAAAAATTTGTCATCAAATTGTTTTTCTAAATGTGACAAAAGTTTCTTCCGGTGCCCTCAAAGCCAAAGGGTATAAGTGCAAAAATGATCGATTGAAAAAAAAATCAGAATAGAGATCAAATGTTTAAAACACAGGAACAGTTATCATTGAAAAGGTCAGATAAGGAATCCAAATGATTTTAGTACCACTAACAAAGATCCTGAGATCTCAAAAATCAGAAAAACCATGAAATTGAACTTCAGTAACTGAAGAAACAACAAAACACATGAAAATCTAAATGAATTGAATCTTGAAAAAGATAACATTAGAAACATAGAAATATTCATGTTAAGAAAATAACTCAATGATATTAGCAACTCAACTATAAGATCGTATTAATGATAATTTGAGAGTGATCATTTGAAAAATGATATGCTGAATTTAGGATATTTACTTCAATGGATGATTAAATCCTGGTTAAATCAGAAGAAAATGTTTCAATACAAATTTCAAGTCTCAAGGAACTCTGTGCTGTCGATTGGTTCAATTTAGGCAACTATAGTTTTTTTTAATGATTTTATTTTCAAAAACTTAGAGGGAAAGGGTGTAGAATTTATAAACCAACGGAAACCTTATCCTTATACCTTATCCTTAACCTGAACTATAGTTTATAACTGACAGGCTCACGTACTCCTAACAATAAACATTAAACATTAAACATTAAACCAACGGAAATTTCAATTATAATGTTTGAAAAGTGTAAAGTTATAATAAATAATATTCGGTATTAACCCGTATACTGCCCAGGAAAAATTTTGAAATGTTTATTATAATGCTTTTCTGTTTCTCTTAGCACTGTGAGCCAGTTTTGGCGAAATAAGCTGCTATTCTAGTGTAGTAAACATACATAACATAAAAAGTTAATGTAAAAACAAAAACACTGAAAAGTGTCTCTCAAAATTGTCTATAATTTTGATAATTTAAATCACACAAAACCAACGTAAAAAAGAGAAAAAAAAATTTTTTACACATGTTTTAGATGATTTTGAAAAACAGTTTTTTTTGTTGAAATATTGGTGTTTTTGACAACTTTTACAAAATCATTAATTTTAATATATGGATGATTTATGATGTATGTTCAGAAGCCAAAAAACACGGCCATCCATATGTAGAAAAAAGAATTTGTTTATATCCAATGTAGTTGGTTTGAAAAGCGAACAAA
Organism: Uranotaenia lowii; assembly: GCF_029784155.1. Lineage (NCBI taxonomy): Eukaryota > Metazoa > Arthropoda > Insecta > Diptera > Culicidae > Uranotaenia > Uranotaenia lowii. The sequence goes on from NC_073692.1 coordinate 113,780,418, forward strand.
AACAGTCGCAAATGAGTGAATTCACGTCACAAAAACAGGGAAGTTTTTAATTTTACGAGAAAACTCTGATTTTTTTAAATTAAAAAAAGATTTTCTTTGAAAATGATAAGACGATTCTGAAACTCTAAAATTTATATAAATCGGTTGAAATCTAGCTGAGTTACAACAGCGCGAATGAGTGAATTCACGTCACAAAATTTGATTTTTTTTGTTTAATTTTATATGAAAAATGTGCTCTGAAAGCTGTGTTGAGCCTCCAGATGCTCGAATTTTTACAAATCGAGTATAATTTAGTTGATTTTTTTTAAAAAGTTCATTATTTTTAAATTAAAATACAGAAAGATTGAAAAAAATAAAGTTTTTTTTTTTGGTGAATCTTATAATGCAGACAGTAGTAATTTTAACATATGATCCCTCAATATGTAGCTATTCAAGTGCCAACCAAAAAAAGGAAAAAGTTAGGTGCAGATACTGAAAATTTATCATCATAAAATTCGGAACAACAAAATATCGTTTTTGAAAGTGTACATAAAATTTGAAGACTCCAAAGAATGGTTCAATATAACTTTATATTTTGTGACGTGAATTCAGTCAACTACCATGTTCTGTTGGAACTGAGTGAATTCACGTCACAACTTCAAATAAGCATAACTTCGTTCGTTGTTGTTCAATCGAGAGGCTCCGTACTCAAATTGTGGGTAATTGTTTTTTTACAACTCATTCGAAGACACCGATATTCTATTTCCACAGAGAGTACAGGAAATCAAAGATGTATGTACTAAAGTCCGAAATGGTTAATTCAAGCGTGAATTCACGTCACAAAATTAATAAATCACAACTAAAACAACTTCAATTTTAAAATGACCAAATTATATTCATTTTGAAGGAAATTCAATTTGCGACTGTTTGCTACAATTTTTTTCTTTTTCAAGTTAATTGGTTGACTTCTAGAATGATAAAAGTGCAGAAAAGTCCGGAAAAGCGATTTCACGTCACGGTGGAATGTGTCTATTATTGTGCAAGACGTTTGCATGTTATGAAAATTAGGAGATGTTTTTTTATCATTTTACCTGTTCTGTACATATCCTGACTGACATGTTACGATAATAAAAAAAAAGAAAAATAAAGGGGTTATGCCTCATCTTGTTCTTATTTGTTAAAAATTTTTTTTCGAATTCGGTTTACAATACTTTTTTCCAGATTTAGGGTTGAAGTTCAAAATTTTGAAATTCAACATCAAGATTTTGAAATTCTCAGCTCGCAAAATGCGGTAGAGCTCCTTCACTGCTTACTCTAGGGCTCCCCTTAACTTATATTAGAGAAAAACTATTCTAGAAATTATTTCACGGAGGCCCCTTTAGTTGTTATGTTTCAAGTTTTCATTCTGGTTTTATAGCTTTGATTTCTTTTCATAGTTTTGTTGAAATTGAAGTTGTATGATTAAAGTAATTTTTTAAGGGATTTTAACTCCACAGGAGGCATTCGTCCCTAATATGATTAAAGAAATGTTAAACTTTTTTTTCCCTCGGGGGCCCAACTAACGAAAAAAGTAGTTACCTACTTCTATAAAATGACCTCGAATGCGTTGCGCAATGCACAGTATAAACAAAAAAATTAATGAAGATAATTTTGCATTGCAGCCATAAATGCTTCGTCGGTGCTGATGAAGGTCAACCTTGACGTGCTTGCTCGATCCGGATGCGAGCAGAAGCTGGAGTTCGATCGGAAGTTCAAGCAAGGCATAATCGGGGAGCAGCTGTGCGTCGGAAGCCTCAAAGGGCGGAAAGACACGTGCCAGGGCGATTCTGGGGGACCCATCCAGGTTGTTTCGGCCCTGGAAACCTGTATGTATCACGTGGTCGGAGTGACTTCAACCGGTGGAACCTGTGGAGTGGGACGTTCGGAGTCGGTTTACACCCAAGTGGCCAGCTACATCGACTGGATCGAGCGGGTAGTTTGGGAGGATGAAATTAAAGACCAGGGAGAGGAGGCAGTGAAGAGAAGCGGTGGCCTATGGGTTTTCCCGGATCAACTTCCGACACCTACTCAGTGATTGAAAAATGATTTTAAGACAAATAAATTTTGTTTCAGTCATCCTAGTTTAGATACATAAATTAAAAGCTTCGGGAATCGTTGCAGTTCTTAATAAGTTGGTCCATCAATTTTTAGATATTATTGTCGATCTGTAAAACAGATCTGAACAAAAAACGAAACTTTGAATCTGTGATTTTTAAAGGTATGTATTCAAAACTTTGTGAATTTGTCGTATTTAGAAACGAGCACTTTTTTCAAAATCGCTGAATATAGTCAATTAATTTTCCTCTGAAAGCACGGAAAAAATTGTAATAACTAACAATACTTAAATGTTAAATTAAGTCGCCACAGCTGAATTTGATATGCTCACCTGGAAAACAGAGTATTCTTGATCATTGTCCTACAAATTGATGGTCATTTTTCAAACAGTACAACATTCCATTACATTAGACATCATACCTCCCAATTCTTTCAATTGTTTAGGTAGCAACAACAAAGGCACAAATTAGTGCCCTTGTTGCAGGAAACAATTACATTGTCCATACAAAAGCGACCTTCTCCAAAACGAAAATGGCATTGAATCAAACCTTGGGGGTATCCTTTCGATTAGAATTTGACCAGCTCACGTGTGTCTCACCTTCTCATTCCTCCACACCCACAACCACACTGCCTGTTCTCACCACACCGGAAGCAAAACATTCATCGTTCATTGTTAACAAACTTGTTAGCCGGTCTGCGGCATTTCGGGAATGTTGATGCGGGATTTGCAGCTCATAAATTACTTAAAATTACTAATTAATAGCTCTGCAAATGTTTGGCACCGTGCGTTGGTGCGAAGATGGTGAGGGTATGAGTGACCGTATATGTGAGCAGAATGAGGATGACCTCGTTCTTGGTCAGACCAAAGCAAACCAAACCGAACCAACAGTTGTCGGGTTGTCGAAAGCTCTACCGCAGAACCGTCAGCTGGCTCAACCAGCTTCTAAACGGACCAAGGAATAACCCTTGGGGGAGTTATTACAAGATGCCACCTCCGCCGCTGCAGCAACAGTCTGTGGTCTGTATAGTAGGTAATACGCCACTTCCGATTGGCACTCGTCGGTTGTAAAAAAAAGGTCGAACAACAGCAATGATGCTCTAGCACTGACCTTGTTTGAAACAACTTAAGCTGAATAATTTGCAAGATGATTCTCAACACATTAACGACTGCGAAGAAATCTAAGCCGATAATTTCCGAAATTCAGCATTCCGTGTCTATATCTAATAGTCGCTGGAACAAGTTTTACAAATTTAGTATTTTTGAGCAACCGAAAGTGTTTTGATCAATTTTGTAGAAAGAGTTGTGCTTCTAAGAGTAACAAATTCCTGGCAAGCAAAAACACAAATTTCAAAGGGGAGAGTGGGGTATAATGGGCTTTTTTTTCTTTGCTTCATATTTTCTTTATTTTAAAAGATAAAAAGATAAAAATAAATGGAAAAATTTTCAATATTTTTTAGGTATCATTAGGAATTTTTGTTTATTTTTTAAAAAATAAACAAAAATTCCTGATTAAAAAAAAGTTTTTTATTTTTATTTTGAAAAACTGTGGGTAAACGTGGGCCACCAAATCCAAATTAACAAGATTACGTGCAAAGTTTATGAGTTGACCCAAAACGGAAATTTCATAATTCATTTATTTTTTCTATAGCCATTTCAGATGAGGAAATAAAAAAGAGAGTTGTGTACGATCGAATAGTTTCTAGTTCCTAGCTCGCGAACGTTTCGGCAAAATTTCTTATAGGTATAGGATTTTTGTTCGTCTCTATCGCACAAGCTATGATTTGCAAATTGGTTGCGTTTGTGTGACTTATTGATGTTTCATCAAAAATTTCTCTTTTTACGTGAAAGAACATGACAAAATTAAGATCATAAGCGTATGAGCATATTTTTGTTATGTACTTTTGGTCTCCAACGGATGCAATTTGCGAGTGCTTATTCAATTATGTAAGTACGTTTTTCTAGGCTAGTAAAATAAAAGAAGCATATGATGCGTATTTGGGTCAACAACATATGGAAAAACATGCTTACGCAAAGCGACGACGATGACAGTTAGATTGAGATTTTTATCTCAGCACACAGCTGAGATATTGAGATTGGCCCACGTTACCCCGTCTCACGTCTATTTGCATGGACACATCAAATTCGTCTTAACATGGATCTCTTCAAAGAATATCTCTTTCCATTCAATTATGTATTTGTTATTACGTTCTCAGCATGAGTAAAATTTTGCTCGCGTATAGGGGACGTGCACCCACCTCCGTCGTATCCTTCTGATTCGTCTTAATTCATGTAGCATTTGTTTTAGAGCGGAAAAATAACTTTCCAATTTAATTGGGAACCGTAATCCAGGATAATATTGATCACTTTTATCAATATATTTCGAATATTTTTTTTTCTGTTAAGGGGAATGAGGCTTGTTTTATATTTTTAAAACCAGTACTGGACTCCTATGAACGTAAAACATGGATGCAAACATTTATTTGACCTCTTTAAATTTGATTTAAAAATCGTTTTCGTCTCTGTTCAGAATCTGATGCTTTGGGGTAAAATTGATCAGCCTCTATTCTGACGGTTTTAACGAGTTTTCTTAATCATAAAGGATACACAACACTTTCATAATATTTACAAATGCTAATTTGTCAATTTAACCTTAATTTTTATCGTTTTATTTTAAAAATATTTATAATCGAAAAATGAATTATAATGCTGCCTACATTTAGGGGCAAAAATTATCATAATTGCTAAATATTTTGAGCTTCAAAATACAGATGAAACTTTGCTACATTCTCCTAGCTAGGCCCTCTCAATATTTCCATTTTCATTTTTTTCTTCGAAGTTAACGATTTGATATAGTTCCTACCCAAGCAACCAAAAGTTCGAATATCACTTAAGGAACGAACTAATAAGTTCATATATTGCTATACAAAAGTTCTGTGGAACTTTTTTGCTGTTCAAAATGTTTTTTCGAGGTCCATGGAACTTCATTCTTTATCAAGTTCAGCCAATACTCAAAAAAAGCTTTAAGGTTCTGCTTAGGATTCTGTTTCTACTTTTTAGGAACTTTAAAGTTTGTATGGAGAAAAACAATCTACTTGTTGCGTACTTCTCATTTTTTTCAAAATCTGTTGTACTATTTTGTAAACTTGGAAGTTTTTAATTAGTTCCAACATGCTTTTAAAAGCAACTTCGCATTATAGAAACTTTGAAGTAGATTTAAAGGCTTAAATCTACTTTTTTCGAAGTTAAACACGTGTTTGCATAAATAAACACAATGTGAAGTACACATTTGGTTCCGGAAGAACTTTTTAACAACTTGAAAGTAGGAATTAAGTAGAAATTAAGAATCTGAAAATCATTTTAAAGAAAATCATCACATCGAGTAAAATCGTTGCCTACTCATGATGTTCATATAGGGCAACAAGTATGGATCTCGACTTTCAAGCGGTGAGTTCGAGTTCGAGGCTTGGTAAGAACATGTTTTTTAAATGTAATGTGAGTTAGTAACAAATATGGTTGATAAATATGAATCAAATTAGCTCAGCGGCCTTGAGAAAGCAATTGAAGGAAAAAAATAATTTTTGCGATTTTTTATGCTGCTTATAAAGTGGATTTTGAAGCTGGTTAGAAGTTGTTTGGTGATTTATGCGAACATTTTTTCAACTTTAAAGTTCGTTTTACTACTTAAAAATTGAGCTGAGAGGAAGTCGTATTAGCAAACTCGATTAAGCTGATCAAACCTGATAGAGGAATGTTATCCGACCTTTGGTTGCTTGGGTATCCATTTGTCCAATACAGGCTTACTCTAAGAAAATGTCCTTATTTTTTTAATATCAAAAATTTATTATTAAATAACTATAAAATTAGCACTATATCTGCTCATATACAAAGAAAAAGTTGTTCTTTCACATTAAACAACCCGTTTACTTCTAAATGCCATTTGGTATCATCAGGAGAGCTGTTTTTTGTGAGCCTTGAAAAAAAAGATATTTTAAGATTTTGAAATTAGATTTTTTACTAACATAAAAAAAAATCAAATACAAACCAAATTTTGCCTGTTTGATACTCAATTAATAGGCTTTCAAACGTAGAAAACAGTATTCGAAAATTCAACCTAAAGTCTGAGTTATTGAAGATAATTTGGAAAAATTTCTTGTTAGTCAAATTTACCCCGGTGATCAAAGTTTCCCCGTTTTACGGTACTTCGCATGATAAACTTACGCTTGCAAATTTATTTGCTATCACAAATTTTTCACTTTTAAAACTATCTTTTGTGACATATGGTTTTGAATTCACGTAGTAAAATGAATTATTGGCGCACTCTGCCATAATGGTAGACGAACTCAGTAATCCCCCCAAACGCTTTTCTTTGTTTTAATGCTTTCTGTTAATGCTAACAAAATCATAAAATTCGACAGAAAAATGTTGAAATGAATTTAGAATAATGATTTCATACTAACATAAATTTGAAAATTTTCGATTAAAGTCGAATCGCTCGGCCCCGATAATTCGTCATGAAAAAAGTCTATATCTATTAAGGGGGAAGTAAGGTCTAACACTTTCAAAAAATCGATTTTTTTTTTTAATTTCTTGTTGTGAAACATTTCAAAAATGTTAAGTCAAATTTTCGAGTCAATCGAAGCAAAACTGTAGAAATTATAGGAGAGAGAGCAGAAACTTCAAACGCGTTTTTCTCGAAAGCACATTTTAAAGTCAGTGGACATCGTCATTTGAAAACTATTTCACCGATTCTTTTTAAACTTGGAACATATTTTCTACACATAAAATACCCAACCCCAACGATTTTCTTTTTTTTTACTTTAGGGAGATTTTCCAGATAAAAAATGGCGGATTTTTTCGTGAAAAATCGTAATTTTTTCTTCAAACAGCCACAAAAATTTAATATTTTTCTACGAAAAAAAAATATTAAATATTCTTTTAACAATGCTTTGAATAATGCAAAAATTTGAATACATTTGTTTGAACGATAGCTCTAGAAAAAATTTTTGAAAATGGTGTTTTTTTACTTTTTTTTTTTTTTTTTTTCCTTTTTTATAGGAATTTAACCCATTAAGGTCATTCTTCCTCGATGTGTTTTTTTACCAGTTAGACTCCCCCCTTAAAAAAATACTTGAGTGTATTCAGCAATGCTTTTTCATCAAGTGGAAAATCGCCAACTTGTACAAATTATTTATTAACAGTCAAAAAATATCAAAAAAAGTTGGTGTGCACACAAGAATATCTTCAACACAAAATTTTTCTAATGTTTTACTCCAATGTCATTGTTCCTTCAAAATTTTATATTGGAAGATTTGATTGTTTTGGATCTATTATCTGACGACATTAAACCTTACTGAAGTATTTGAAATTCTATGAAAAATAGATTTTTTGAACTTCTTTCATTCAAACTGCAATATCACACATACGATCAAAAGCTTTACTCTGCAGAAAAGTCACTGAGAGATTCTTGAAAACTAAAATTCTCCATTTTTCCATCAATAACTACTCTTGCTTGGATTTCAATACAAGTTTGGAAAAAAAATAGATTTTTTTTAAATATAATTTTTGTATATGCGAGAATTAGAAATCATTAGCAACTTTTTTCTATGCTCAATAACTTCTTTATTATAATATTTTATTGGGTTTTGAAAAATGGTGGGGAATTGTGGACCACCAATTTGAATTTGAACCAAATAACATGCAAATTTTATGAGTTGACCCAAAACTGAAATTTTCATAATTCATTTTGGTATTTTTTAGCAATTTCAGATGATGAAATAAAAAAGATAGTTGTTTATGATCGACTAGTTTCGAAAAACTTGCGAATGTTTTAGCAAAACTTCTTATATACGATTAGTTTTCGTCTCTTTAGTATTAAATAAAATAAAAAGAATATTTTTCATTTCATTTGGCAAAGAAAACTTTACAGACAGGTAAAATGTATTTAAAGTAAGCTTGCCAGATTGCCCGGATTTATCCGGGTTTGCCTGGATATTTGATGCAAAATTTCGAAAAAGTCCGGTCCGGCCCGGTTGCCCGGATATTGTGAAAAAAGTCCGGATATTGCCCGGATTTTTTCACAATTTTCACAAAGAAAACAAAAAAAAAATCAAAGTTTTTGAGTAAGTTTCAGCAAAATCGATTAACGGTATGGAATTTTTCAACGGTTGTTTCAAATAATTTCGCTGATTTACTTTTATAAACCTTTAAATATTTAAGTGTTCCAAAAACTTCTTGGAAGTCTGCAATTACATTAATAAAATATCAATTTCATTTTTTTAGCATTTTTTTTTTGCTTTTATATTTAATAACACCTACACTTTGCCCGGTTTTTGCCCGGTTTTTGGATTTTAAAAATTGTAATCCATGCCCGGATTTTGCTAGGTTTTTTTGAAAAAATGTCCGGAATTGCTAGGCCCGGATGGGAGTGGAAAAAATTCTGGCAACCTTAATTTAAAGTTATGAATGCGTTTAAAAACACCTATATTTTGGTCCATGATTTCTAACAAGAGATGATTTGCAAATTCTTTGCGTTTTAGTGACTAATTGGCTATTTCTGAAAAATTGCTTTTCCATGCGATAGAGCATGACAAAACTAAGACCATAAGTATATTTTTGTTATGAATTTCCCTCCAAAAGAATTTTCGGATGCTTGTTTAATTGGGAAAGTATTTTTTATGCTAAATAGTTTAAGAAGTGAAGTATATGATGCGTACATAAGTCAATAACATATAGAAATATATGTATCTATGCTTACGCAAGACGAAAACGATGCTATTTGGATTGAGATTTTTTTTCAATACACATCTGAGATATGTAGAATAGTCCACGTTACCCCTCTCTCCCTCACTTAAAATTTCGATTTACAAAAAATAGTTTCATTACAAACATTATGATGATATAAGATCTGAACCTGAGATGAGAACCAATTTTATACTCAATTTTATTTTGTGTTTCTATTATTTTCAAATGCTCAATTAACATTTGAAAAGGTTTCGATAAATTACACAAGGCCACAAAATTGACATTTTTTGAGGTGCAAACAGTTGAAATCTAATTTTTATTTAATTTGGTATCCTGAATCTAATATCCAACTTTTTATCAGCTTTCGTTATTGAAAGAACTTTTGAAAATAGGTTTAAGTCATTTAAGAAATATCTGCATAAAAAAAAATTAACATCTATATATATAAAAAGCAATTTCTGTGGGTTTGTTTGTTTGTTTGTTTGTTTGTTTGTCCTTTATAGACTCAGCCGTCTTAAGAGCTAGAGAGCTGAAATTTGGCATGGTTGCTCATTAGGACCAGGAATGATGAAAAATGTTTTCGGATTTTCGGATGACCCCTTCTGAAGGGGGTCGTCCATACAAGACAAATATTGTTTTCGCGTTTATCACGTTATTTTTTGTCGGATCGTGATGAAAATCTGCACATGGGGGTTTTGAGAGATGGGAAATCGATTTCAGGTATTGAATTTTGGGTCAGGGGTCGGCAAAAGGGGTCGTCCATATTAACTTTTTAATATTTTAGTGATATTGACGTTAGTGTTCATCGGATTGAGATAAAAATTTGCGCTCGGATGGTTTTAGAGACGGACAATCGATTGCCGATATCAAATTTTGTGTAAGAGGCCAGCCAAAGGGGTCGTCCATATTCACTGTTCGCTATTTTTGTGATACTGGCGTTATTATACATCGGATTCAGATGAAAATTTGTACACAAGAGTTTCAAATGACAAGCAATCGATTCCAGGTATCGAATTCAGTGTAAGGGGTCAGCAAAAGGGGTCGTCCATATCAACTTTTCAATATTTATGTGAATTTGGAGTTATTATTCATCGGATTAAGAAGAAAATTTGCGTTCGGATATTTTGAGGGACACGCAATCGATTACAAGTATTAAATTTTGAATAAGGGGCAAGTGAGTCAGGGACGACCTCCCATTTTAACTGTTCGCTATATTAGCGATATTGACGTTATTATACATCGGATTAAGATGAAAATTGGTACACGATAATTTTGAATGATGTGCTAAAGATTTCAGGTATAAAATTTTATGTAAGGGACCGGAAAAAGGGGTCATCCATATTACTTTTGTAATTTTTTTGTTATATTGACGTTATTATGCATCGGATTGAGATGAAAATTTGTACATAGAAATTATTAAGGACGAACAATTGATTTAAATTATACAATTTTGGATCAGGGGTCTTCCAAAGAGGACGTCCATATTATCTATTCACTGTTTTTTTTTTGCGATATTGACGTTATTATGCAATGAATCGGTTTGAAAATTAGTACACGGGAGTTTTGAAGGAAGGGCAATCGATTTCAGGGATCAAAGCTCGGAAAACCGTGTCAATTGATTTCTGTTTCAATATTTGTATCAAACGACAAAAAAAGGGATCATATTAACTGTCAAATTTGCTTTCCAATAATCACGTGAGTTTGTGTCGCATCGAAACGAAAATTCATAAACGGGGGTGTTTTGGCACGGTCAATGGATTCTTGGTTTCAAATTTAGTAGTAAACGACAGAAAAAGTGAACGCACATAAAACGTGTTCAACATTATTGCAATTATTGCTTAAAAATGCATTCGGAATTGCAACTGGAAAATGCTTGGCGATTTGCTATTCATACAAACTGTTCATGATATATTCCAAGTTGAAAGCGAAACGTAGTTCGTATGGGATCAGCTAGTTACATAATAAAATTGAATGTTTTAATCAATTATCAACTTCTTTCAATACATTGTAATATTGTAATATTAGGTTCTGCGAAAAAAGTTTTAGAAGTTCCGTATTTGCTTAAAATTTTCGATTGAAATCGAATCGCTCGGCCCCCATGATTCGTAATGAAAAAAGCCTATATCTATTAATAAATTACATGAATGTATTCAACATTGCTTTTAATGCATGGTTTTTAATGAACTTAAAATTTATGGCTTTTTTGCTAAGTGGTTGGTGTTTCATCAACTTTTCCATTTAACGAATTTTAAAGAAGTTTTGATTCGAATTGAGCTTTAGATCACTTCTTCAGCACAAAAGGACCCTGCTAGCCTCCACAATTAACCTTAATATCAATTGAATTCAAACATTTACACCAACCACCATGTAATTCATCATAACATTTGCCATTCAAAACGAGGTTATTTTGAAAATTAGACCTTGATATCTCGCGTGAGCTTCCATAACGTCATACGAAACATCTTAAGAATTCACAGAAAACTGCTGGAAAAGTTATCAAAACAACTTTAAAATGTGCATTTCACATGCAGAATATGTTGTTCAGACTACAAATTTTCTAAATGGAAAGAAATTGCGACTATTGTATGTCAGTATTTGCATTATTTTGTAATAAAACTGTTTGTTTACATTACGTAATGGAAGCTCACGCGAGATATAAAAAAAAGTTCAGTACAAGATGGAATTTCTGCAGTAATCTTGAAAAAATAACACAGTATTTTCTCAACCATCATAAGAGATGTATTCAATGAAGCTATCGAGACCGGCTGCTGCATACTTTAAGACAGTGAAGGTTATTACAGTCGATAAACAAGAAAGTAAATAAATTCAATTATCTTTTACACCATCGTGATTCTTTTTCTTTCAAATTCAAGATACTACTGCACTGCACTTGAACTGCATTTCGCAGTGACTAAGACTTTATGCCCTAGTGGAATTTTCAAATCAACTCTTCAATTGAAAATATAGTAAAGAAAAGTAAATTAAGATGAATATTCCTTGACAATCATTATCATATTCCATACAAATTTTTTTTCATGGATAATTGACATGATCTGACACTTTTTTAAGAATGCATTTTTTTTCTGCTGTTTATTGTGTTTATTGTGTATTTTTGTATTGTAATTTTTTTTCAGCTAAATTTGATACACTCAATAACGAGTATAACTTTCGATGCATGGGCGAGTAAACTGAGAGTGAAACAATTTTTTTTATATATTTTGGAAATTTGTCATGTGGTTTTGTTGTCTAGTTCCATGAAAAAGGCTCTGTTGAACAAGCCGGGCATCGTTGTGCCATTCTTCTTACACTTTGTAAACAAAAGTCTTTCAATTCCTGGACTCTCAATTTTTCTTAAAGCTCCCCTTTCAAAACCGCTCATCATTTTCCTTTCGTTAGATGTTTTTGACAATTTCAGCGAATTTTAATTCGCAGGATTAAAAACTATATCTTTGGTCTCGTACCATCTCACTACTGGTTTCACGTCCTTGCACAGTATCAGGTCCTTCCTAAACAGTGGGCCAATGATTTCTCAGTATGATGTTGATTTTCATTAGCTCATGACGCTCCGGGATTTCCAGGAACGTTTAGCCCTGAGCGCATAATTCATTTTCAAATGTCAGGGATTTAAAACTTAATTGAAACCCACTAGTTCCCAGAAACATGTCTTGACACCTTGGCGCCCCAGCAGTGGCTACAATGTTTGCAAAGTGTAATCCGGGCAGTCACCAAAATTTCTAGCTTCATTAATTACCGATGTTTACCGCAATTAATTCCTCATCCATCACTAGCTAAATATTTCTGGAGGTGCCGCGGCAGGTCTCGATTGTTCACGATTGAAGGCTGCTGCCGGTCAATTTGATATGCAGCTCGATTTTGATTCACGCTTCCGGTCGGTTGATTTGATTAAGCTGATAAAATGACTGATTCGGAAACGATTTCCTGTCGGCAGTTGAATGGCTCATCCGTACCGTTTACACAAACTTAAACAGCCGTTTTCATATGTTTGATTATGTTTGAATGATGACTTCTTGTCAGGGATTTGTGGGTGAAGTCATAAGGACAACTAAATGTGTTCCCAAAATTAAAAGAAGTAAATTTTCTTAAAAAACGATATTAAATTTTGCCAGATTGTTTTCGATAATAAATAAATATGTAAGCTTATTCTTTGCTCGTGCTGTTTAAGAAATTTGACAATAGAGAACCAATGATTGATTTGTATGTTTCGAAAGTGGTTCAGTTATTCAGAAAAGTTTTAAATCATGCTTGAACAAAACAATTGATTAGCATACTATGAACATGGTTTACGATGCATCGTAATTTATGTTGATTCTGTATGAGATCCCCTGCTTTGAAAATGAAGAATATTATTCTTGGCAATAAATCATATTGCCATGTCAAATCTTTCATAAGTTAATAGTTTCTTAAATATTACATGATAATCTCTGGCGTTTACACATTTTTAGAAGGATGCTGCTCGTTTCTAGCCACTTTTTTCTCTGCCAAATAAATCATCTTCTGACGTTAACAGCGGAGAGATAAGTTAGTCTTTACCCAACATAATATATTTAAACGATTCTCACCTAAATTTACGAATAATTTAGTCAAAGTTTCATTTAAAAAGACCACAAGAAATGGTCAAAACGTCGTGCATTTCATAAGCTTAGTTTTTTTTTTATTGAATACCTACAACGAAAAATAGCCGAAAATATTCACAAAAAAACTATCATGGTCGATAACATAAAACTAGCCCTATGTAATGGTTGTGTCATTTCTGTTAAGTTGAATTTATATGGAAGATCCTCTTCTCTAAGTGGGATGGTCTTAAGACAGTTATCAAAAATTATTGTTGTCCAAATGAATAACGGAAAACAAATTTCACGTGATTTTGACCGTTTTTACGTTCTAGTTTCAAATGATGAAAGATATGTTTTAGGTTTTAGCTCAATGTATTGAAAATTATGGAATTTTGTTCATAATCACCCACCTTATCCGGGGTAGTAATTTTCGCTGTCCAAAACAAAACATTTTCCGGAATATTTTTTTTATCAATCAGCGGCATTGGGATTTAGGAGTCAAATTCTGATTCTCAGTGTTTTCTGGGGCTCTTGTCTTCATTCGGCACTTAATTCCAATATTTTTCAATGTCTTGCCAATGTAAAAGTGAACGAAGTCCTTTTGCGTCCATAATTTTCACTGGTCTGCAACTACCTTGCTTGCGAGAAGTTGTTGGGGATTCTAGGATATGGTAAACAGTGTATTTTTTTTGCAGTTCGTAAAACTGTACAACGCACACGCGAAACGTTTCTTGTTTCGACGGCATTATGACTGGGCAAACAAAAATAAAACAAAAAATACTGGAAAAAAGAGGAGAAGAGAAGCTAACACAAACAGATTTTGATTTTTCTCTGAGCTCGTTTATGTTTGAGTATTGAGGCCTCGAAAAAAATTCTAAAATTTTAGTTGCTACACGTTAGCAATATTTCTCGTACTGTAATACTCTTCCATGCCTTATTTGGTACCATTTGCTCGATTGGTTCTCGACATATGATAACATTTGTCCTTTGTATTGGAGCCTTTCCCCTTCCTGTGACAAGGAGGGGTCTCACAATACAATACCTCCACCTACCATGTTTTACGCAAATTGATTCAGTAATTTCCAAGTCTATAGGGAACATTCAGACAACCCGACAGACAGACAGACAGACAGAAGTCAATTTTTACGTTTTTATCTTAAAATTTAGTGAGATTATGTAAGAAAGTACACTCTAGTTTTAAGGATTGAATATCAGGATGGCTTTGGGGTAACAGGCGATTTCATACCTTCATACATTCATATATGAACCATTCTAAGCGCCCTTCAACTGGAGAACCGATTTTTATTTTTCATGATTCAAAAAAAAATTGCAGCATTAGAAAGGTTATTTCTTGAGCTTCATTTTTCATCAAAAGATATTCAGTTATCGTTTCTTATAATTGAGCATGTTGTCGTTGAAATTTAAAAACTGTTGAACGAAAATAAATTAATTTTAACAATTATCCTTTCTTTGAAACATATTTTAGTCAAAAATCTAGATACATAAAAAAATATATTGCAAAATGATTGTTAAAAAGTTATTTTTTGGCATGGTATTCGATAAGGCATAATCACGATCAAGCAAATTCACGCTCTAGAATCGATGATAAAGGTATCTATTCTTAAGCGTTGTGACGTCACGAGAATTGATTTACTATTTTCGGAAACGTTCATGACTTCTAACTTCAACACTATTATAGTATTTCTTCAATAAAAGTTTTTAACATTACAATGCGCATCAATAAATGAATTCAATTATCAAATTTTTAATAAAATTAAGAAACTTTAATGTTCCCATAAACGCGATTATTTTGAAACGTCTCTAATGAATAAAACATAAAACCACGCTTGTTGAACACTTGATTTGAGAATAAACAAACAAACAAACATAATGCTTATGCTTATGCTTATGATACATACACAGCCAGATCTTGTCAGCATCCCGGTGAGTAGTAAAAGTACATTTACTACTCATCTTAACTAGGCCGGGCCCACTGTGCAGTATTGGACGCAGAGACAACTGGAACACAGGGAGGAAGAAACGTGGACAACAGTACCATACGTTTCCATGGCTACTTAAAACTAAGATTTTAACGTTGGAAGCACATATGCTAAATTTTCTGTGCTCCTTGATGATGGCCCGTATGCACTCGTCCTTCTGTGGATGGAAATGATGTTTTTCTGCACAGAAATCCAAAACTCCAATATTTCCTTCCAAATTTCCTTAATTTTCTTTTTGATCTGTATTGTATTAACGTGGTTAGTAATAGAAGCTTAGAGTTTCGGATTTCGACGCACTATCATTTCTGGTCTTTGACCTTGGATATAGCGCCTTTGCTCGCTCTTGAAAAGAAATATTAGAAGAACAAAAAAACATAATTAGTGTTCCCAAATCCCCTTCCCCCAGGAAAACTTGTTTCAAAATAATTCAACGATAAAAACATATTGCGCATTTTACAGCGTCAAATGCGGTTCCAACTATCTATATAATATTGGAGGGAATGCTGTGGATAACATTCAGTGGGTTAACTTTAAAGTAAATTTTTCAATTGAAACTTACTTGTTATAATAAACCTGTTGAAAATCTATTTTATTCATCTGGATTCATTTATTGGAAGTATTTAATTAACTAAAGATTAAGAAAAACACGTAAAAATCTATCACTAGTACGAAAGAACGAAAATCAGAAAGGCGAAAAATTGGAATTGGCTCACCGAGTTTGCTGCATTCGCTCGTAGTTATCACATATATTCGGATATGTGCCAAATGTGTTTCGCCGACCCAGGGACATCACACATCGATTCAACTTGCCTTTCTTCACTTCCCACCACAAATCTACCCCCTTCCTCGTTTCACCCACACATACACTGAAAAGCCATGGAAAACATTGAAACTTTTCCATGTATCCAGAAACAGTTGATATTTTCGCCTAACCCTCAAAATTCAGAGCATTTTTGGGCATAAACTCATTCAGGACACATGTTTTTTCACTTTTTCAAAGTCTTAAACATTGAACTAATTGAAGTGATCGCAGTAAGCCTCGGTATGCAACTTCACGACGTTCGCTCAATCGTAGCAAAATAACAAATAATGTTCGCTTCCACATCCATTTCAAAATTTGTTTCTCAGATGCCTTCCAAAATACAAAAACATGCACTCAAATGAATACAGAAATCTTACAAATTTTCATTTTTCTTCCAAGTCTCGTCTTGTGGTTGTAAAAACACTCTTAAACGCACAGTTATATCACTTATAACACTATGGATTTCGAAAAAAACGCGTGCGCTGCATCAAAGTCAACGCCTCTAACCTGATCTGAATGTTCTTACTGACAAAATGTTCACTAAACAGCTTGAAATCTACGCATTGGAAGATTTGGTACAAACACTCAATCACTTCAACTTTCTCTGAAAGTTAGAATTTCGAAAACTCGTAAATTTTCCTAAAAGTTATTTTCCAAAATTTCCACGACCGAAAAAAAAACGCGTGTTGTCCGTTCAGCACCCGCCTACTCATCCGAAAAAAACAAACAAACAAACATAAACATTAAATCCTCATCGATTCTCAAAAGAATACTTGTGAATCATAAAGCAGGTAGTTATCAGTTATTTTAATAAAAATCGTGCATTTAGATAAAGTTTTCCTGTGTATGAATGAATTATTAATTGCTGTCATTATTACTGGCTGGCATTATGCTCAAACAAAATAAGTATTTATGGAATAACTGCAATGAGATTAAAAAATCTTTAAACACGGTTAATTTTAGAGATTAAGTTTTTCTTCCAAACACATTTATTAGAAAAAAAATCTATATGTATATATTAAAAGCAATTATCTGTATGTTTGTTTGTCCTCTATAGACTCAGCCGTCTTAAGAGCTAGAGGTCTGAAATTTGGCATGGATGCTCATTAGGACCAGAAATGATGAAAAATGTTATAAATTTTTGGATGACCCCTTCCGAAGGGGGTCGTCCATACAAGACAAATATTGTTTTCGCGTTATTGACGTTATTTTACATCGGATTGTTATGAAAACTTGCACATGAGTGTTTTAAGAGACAAACAATCGATTACCGTTATCAAATTAAGGGTCAGGGGTTGGCCAAAGGGGTCGTCCATATCCACTAATTAATGTTTTTGCGATATTGGCGTAATTATAGATCGTATTGTGATGAAGTGTTTTGAGGGACTAGCAATCGATTTCAAGTTTCGAATTGCGGATCAGAAGTCGGCTGAAGGAGTCGTCCATACCCAACTTTAATGTTTTTGCGATTTTGACGTTATTCTACATCGGATTGAGATGAAAATTTCCGCATAGGAGTTTTGAGGGACGCTCTTTTGCTTTCAGGTTTCAAATTTTTGCCTCAGGGGTCGGCAAAAGGGGTTATTATCTGTTCACTGTTTTAACGATATTCTCTTGATTGAGCATAGAATTGTAATGAAAATTGACATATGGTAGTTTAACAGAAAAGATAATTGATTTCAGGTGTCAAGTTTTGAATCGTGGTCAAAAAAAGGCCGTCCATGTTAGTTGCTCACTGTTTTCGCGATATTGTCGTGATCATGCATCGGATTGAGATGAAAATGTTCAGATGAGGGTTATAAACAATGAGCAATTGACTTCAGGTAGCATGTTCCGTGTCAAGGGTCGGCGAAAGGGGCGTCTATATTCACTGTTCACTGTTTGCAAGTTCCTGACGTTATTTTACATATAATTTGAAAAGAAAAATGGCACAAGGGAGTTTTGAGGAACTAAAAATTGGTTTCAATTATCAAATTTCAGGCCATGGGACAGAAAAAGAGGGTTTCATTGAAAGTTCAGTGTTTTGTGCAATAATTTTGTTGGGGGCAGTTAATTGATACCAATTTAAGTGTTAAGGTCAAGCAAAAGAGTCGTGCACATAAACAAATAGTACATGTTTCTGCCATAATGTCTAGATTTTGCAATAGATCGAGAAGAAAACACTCTTACTTAAATTTTATTAAAAAGCCAATCTACCGTTTGATTTGAATTTCAAGTAATAGTAATAGTAGCGACTTTGAACACTGTTTAATTTTTTCCCCAAAATTGTCGAAAGAATATTTCGAATTCATTTTCTAAACTCATTTTGAAGTACAAATGATTTAAAGCGAAACGAAGTTCGTACGGGATCAGCTAGTTTCTTATAAAATAGTTCTAAAAAAATGGGTGTGGAATTTCCATTTCAAACAATGTTACTCGTAAATCCAAATCGAACCTCGTATTCACATGAAATCCCACGACGACACTTTTTAATAAACTTTAAATAAAAGATGAAGGTAGGGGAACTGGGGGTAAGACGCCCACGTTAAGAAGAATCTTTCATTACTCATAAATGAAGAACGCAATCCAGTAAATTCGACAATAGTTTTAAAAAGAGGACTATTCTTCACCAGAAATATACAAACAGGAACAACTTTACCAATTATTTACGTCTTAATCGTTAAATTTCGAAAGGCTTTCTAAAGTATGACTTCCATTTCGTTTGGGGCAAAGTGCGCATATGTGTGTACCCAAACGCGCCGTTTAACGTTTAACAAGTGTTTTTTTAATTCAAGGGCCTCCAAAAGTGTTTGCCAGGTAAAAACACTTCTTTTCTACTTCACAGATGGTAAAATGTATTGCTACGCGCAGTGCTGCCAGATATACTGACGTTCTTGTGAATAGTTTATTAAATCTATATTAAATTTAGGAATTTTGAATATATTCGTGTATATTCATGTTATGTTTTCCAATTCAACATATAAATATCCTAAAAATTGTTGTGATGAAAACTGCATATAAATTTAAACAAACATGAAACATGGTTAAAGATAAACGGGCATGGCGCGTTTTGCCCTGCCTAGACATGTTTGTTAAAAATCGTTTAAAATAACAGAAAAATAATTGAATAAATAAATTTTTCGTTGTGTGATGATTGTCAAGACCAATGTTCATCATTGGAACAGATGCCAGGTAAATGTTTTGTTGTTAGATTCCTTAATTCCTTACGAGAAAAGTGGAAAAATTGCAAGAAAAGCTCCTAAAAAAATTTGTTTTTGTTTTTCGTCAAATTTACGCAATATAGAAAACTTAGAAGGTCCACAAATGTTTATAAACGCATAAAAGTGTAAATAGAACAAACTGGCATTTTCAGAAATGTTGAACAACGTTTGTTTAGTGAAATACTGATGCTGGCGCATCTTGTCCCGACTGCGCATCTTATACCTAGTTCCCCTACTAGCACAGGGGCCCACGCAAAGTTAGGGACAGATAATTCTACGAAAAAGAGGTCGCGCAACAAATCTGAAGTTTGTATAGAATTACGTCGGTTTTTTTGGGATGAACAAAAAAAACAAGTTTAAATCTATAATCTTGGGTTTTTCAAATCGATTTTTTTCTCATTTGAGAGTTTCAAAGCTTCAATTTTGAAAATATTTCATCTGAAGAACGCATTTCGCTAAGAGTTATCATGAAACAGTAATAAAGCTTCAAAAACGGGTATAAAAGTGTCGATTAACGATCATTCAGGAAAATTTTTAATTGACCCTTTAGAAGCTAATTTTGAAACTCAAATCGTTTTTCACCATCACCCTTATCGAAATGGGACCTTTGGATAAACTATTTGTCATAGTGAAAGCTTTGTGAATGGCTATAGTGAAAACAAATTAGTCGATAGGGACTTTAGAAATTGGTGCAAACCCCGATTTTCATGTTTCCTCCAAACAAAAATTCTACACAAATTTTAGGCTCATTGCACCATCTGTTTCTGTAGTCCGATGCCTCAAATTAAGTATAGATGCTAGGCCTAGGATCTATTTTAGCTTGCAACTTGTAAGATTTTCTTAAGTCGGCTGATTTTGGCACTCTAGAGTTCTTTAACTGACTTGAAATAGATCGAAGACCTTTGAATTTATCATTTACATATTATTCCTTTCCTTTGAAATTTAATATTAAAAAATTTAAGAAACACATTCCAACGTTTCACGAAAACATTTTTCCTAGTTGGTTTTAGTTTTTTTTTCTAAATAATATCACATGATCACACACATAGATTTCGATTAAACTGATGTGCGCTGTGTTGGAAACCATATACACTGAGGTTTTTTTTACGCGGAGGTTTCGTACCGCGTAAAAAAAATCCGCGTTAAAAATAAATCTGCGTAAAAAAAAACCGCGTTAATTCGAAAATCCGCGTTATAAAAACCGCGTAAAAAACCGCGTTAATTCGAAAATCCGCGTAAAAAAACCTCGTTATTTCGAGAATCAGCGTAAAAAACCCGTAATTTGAAAATCCACGTAAAAATTCCATTTTAATTAAAAAATCCGCGCAAAAAAGCACGTTACTAAAAATCGCGTAAAACCATGATTATTTAAAACTTTGCGTACAATGATAGTTTATTTTTAAGATAGAAAACAAAATCAATTAGATTAATAGAATATTAGAATATTGTGAGGCTTTTTTGACAGTGTGGAATTCAGAGCGTCTCATGTCTCAGGTCTCTTGTCTCACGTCTCATGTCTCATGTCTCAGGCCTCATGTCTCATGTCTCATGTCTCATGTCTCATGTCTCATGTCTCATGTCTCATGTCTCATGTCTCAGGTCTCATGTCTCAAGTCTCATGTCTCATGTCTCATGTCTCAGGTCTCATGTCTCATGTCTCAGGTCTCATGTCTCATGTCTCAGGTCTCATGTCGCATGTCTCATGTCTCATGTCTCATGTCTCATGTCTCATGTCTCATGTCTCATGTCTCATGTCTCATGTCTCATGTCTCATGTCTCATGTCTCATGTCTCATGTCTCATGTCTCATGTCTCATGTCTCATGTCTCATGTCTCATGTCTCATGTCTCATGTCTCATGTCTCATGTCTCATGTCTCATGTCTCATGTCTCATGTCTCATGTCTCATGTCTCATGTCTCATGTCTTATGTCTCAGGTCTCATGTCTCATGTCTCAGGTCTCATGTCTCATGTCTCATGTCTCATGTCTCAGGTCTCAGGTCTCATGTTTCATGTCTCAGGTCTCATGTCTCATGTCTCATGTCTCATGTCTCATGTCTCATGTCTCATGTCTCATGTCTCATGTCTCATGTCTCATGTCTCATGTCTCATGTCTCATGTGTCATGTCTCATGTCTCATGTCTCAGGTCTCATGTCTCAGGTATCAGGTCTAATGTCTCATGTCTCATGTCTCATGTCTCATGTCTCACGTCTCATGTCTCATGTCTCAGGTCTCGTGTTTCAAATCTCGAGGCTCATATTTCAGGTCTCAAGCCTCAGGTCTCATGTCTCAGGTCTCAGGCCTCAAGTCTCAGGTCTAAGGTCTCAGGTCTCAGATCTCATGTATCACGTTCTTAGTCACAGAGCTAAGATTTTCTCAACTACAAAAAGATTCTAAGTGTTCTCCTTTGAAAAAGTCTTAGAATATTTTCTCTCAAAAACCGCGTTAATTCGAAAATCCGCGTAAAAAAAGCTGCCTAAAAAATACCGTGTAAAAAAACGCGTAAAAAAAAACCTCAGTGTACACTTATATGGGCCTCTTAGATTCAATGTCCTCAATTTTTGGGGAATGAATGGATCGATTTCATCATCAAATCACATTATTTGTTAAGTTTCTAAGCATTTTTAGTTGATTAAGCATTAATTTTAAGATTATACTTTGATTTATTTCATGTAGCTGACCATTAAATTTCGTCACGTCACAACGCTTTGCAAAACCGTGTTTAATAAAAATGACGCGTTGTGACGTTACTAAACTGAATCGCTCTAAAATAAATTTAAATCCACATTTGAAATAATAAAACCAGCGATTTGTTGGTTGTAATGAATCGATACTTTTCTGAAATTTTTTATAACATTTGATTGAAAAGAAGAGCAGAATAATTCGGTTTTATAAGAAAAAACAGAAAAGTGGAAAAAGTGGCGCGTCGGACTTCAAGATTTCTTTTGCTAATATTTAAATAACTATTTGTTCAACAAAAATACTTTCGACTTAAACATGTTGCGAGTTGAATTCTGAACTAAGAGGTATATTTTTTTTCAATGCAAAAGGTTTTGGAGTGTTTTTTTTATTAACAAGTCTATTTTAAGCCAACCAGATGAATAGAACAACTCAATATTACGAATTTAAGCTTTATTAAAAATAGTAGAATTTCATAATTAGGCTCCAACCAATTTTAATTTCCTCACTTTGAGTTGGCACATCGCGAGAAGGGGAATTTAATAAAAAAAATAATGCATAAAACTAATAATTTGGAATAAATTGCACGAATGATTGTATGCAACAAAATTTCATACTATATCATTGCACAAAACCTTTAAATCAAGTACTTTTTATCGAAAAATTTGAAAAAATCAAGAATAAAAAAATTTATAAAACTCCCTTCTTCCTTAGTTTGGTTTTGCTCTTGTAATCTTCCAGATATTTGATAATTTTTTGAATTTTTCATAAAAATCTTGAAATTTTATTAACTTCCCCCTTCGGCTTTTTTTTTAATTTTGCGGGGGGGGGGGGAGGGTGACAAAAGAAGGATATGATATTTGTTCCGGCCTTATTGCCAGATGTAGAAGAGCCAAACTTGATCCTCGTTGATCGAATTGACTTAACAAATGAGCCAACATTTTGCATGACGCCTTATGTAAGAAATCGAAAAAATTCTAGCTCCCAACAATTAGATTGGGAAACAGACAGGATTTTTGGACAAACCTTGAGAAGATTTACTGACGTATGGTTTTGTACGTGCATGTGTCTTAATTTTTCCTGAAACAATTGTTGCAATTATATTTTGTTTTGCTTATATAGAGTGTCCATTTCCCGGCCATTTTAGCGTTCCCGGGAATCGGGAAATCTGACTACCCTTTTCCCGGAATCCCGGGAAAAATTGAAAATGAAGATTTATACATGAAGATCTTAACCATCTACTGCCTACGAAACGTTATAGATATGATATTTTTTAAATAAAAAAACACTGTATTTTTAACTCCAAACATTTCAAACTTTTTTAAAGCCTCAAAAATTCAATAACCAAACCCAAGACCCAAAAACAAAGTACTTTACCTGACAACCTGGTCTGATTTTGGTACAAAAAATTGAAATAATTGAGAAAGATGTTTCACTATCGAAAGAAATTAGCAAGCTAGACTTCAGGTTATTAATCAAATATCGTAAATTTTCAGATAACTCTCCATTTCTTCCACAATATTTGATTTTTTCCTGATGATTTTGCTACTGTTAACAGTTTCCGAAACAGAAGTTCTAAATTATGTGTGCTGCAAAATAGAACATTTAGTAGATTCTTTCCGTAGTGTTTCATTATTAGAACTAACTAAGTTTTCGATCAGAAAAAACGATTTTTTTTATCAAATTCAATGTATATATATACCAGATTTAAGAAAATTAATGTTTAAGACTAAGCCATGGTAAAACTATCATTTTCTTGCTCCTTTTTCCAATTTAGATCGTGTAAATTTATAGTTATTTTGCACATTTTATTGGATTCGGGAATTCCCGGGAATTTCTAAGCGTTTCCCGGGATTCGGGAATTCCCGATAAAATTCCCGCAAATTCCCGACCGGGAAATCCCGGGCAGGACACTCTATGCTTATACCAAGTAACTTTCCCTAAGAATTTAAAAGTAATTCATTGTTTCAGTCTACCAATCGATTGATAACCGATATCGTCAGAATAATTCGCTTTCAAAGAACCAACTTACCATTTTCCCGCCACTCCTCGACGCCATAGTCCCCGACCATTAGCGGATCGAGCTTTTTATTTGCCTTTCGACCTGGTGGGGAGGGGCAAAAACAACACCATTTGGGACATCGCCATCATCGTCGTTCGTCGTCGTCATTTTCCAATGTTGAAGGGTTGTCACATCCGGGGCAGCAAACGATAAAAGAACACCATTCATTGGATTAGAGATTAGAATTAGAAGATTCTGTAAAGAATTTCGTTGGAGGCAGCTGATGGGGGATGTGGGCAGGTTGGGGTCTAGCTTGTGGTGTAAGGCGATAT